>NC_084800.1:76809289-77112320 GCF_963169125.1 Humulus lupulus
AACCCCTCCAACATGTTTCTTTGCCAAAGGATGCCCTGGGAAAGAGGAAGTCCCGAGAGAAATCCTCTGACGAAGACTCAGACGATGGAAAGTGCATTTCGTCCAAGCTTCAGATTTCAAAAGGCTATACTTTTGCCGCTAGAGGCTCTTCTCTGACAATCCTCAGGCTTACACCAGGGAAGTTAACAACTGGGCAAGCTCTGTCCTTACTTAAGAAACCTCTGGGGTCTGCCCCCGTTGATTCTTTACGTCCATCATCATCTTCTTCTTTTGTCGCACCGGGTCCTCCCTGGGGGAGGGTCCGAAAGGTGTTGTGCCCCCTACGGTTCTGACTCCTGAAATGACCAAACCGTTAGAGGCGGCGACTACTACTGGGGTACATGATGACTTGTCAGTAGAGGCGAGATCTCCTAGCACCTGTGTGAGACCATTAGAGGCGCTGCCCTCTGCCTCGGGCTTAGCTGGGGGGTCTGACGTTGGCCAGAGACAAGGATCAGAGGGGAGACGCCATTTTTCTGCCACCCGTAAGAACCGTATTTTAGAGGATTCTTTCAGGGGTGGCTCTGAGTCTATGAGCAGTCTTTCTAGGCCAGTCGATGCAGGCCAAGTCATTATTCCAGAGACCCTCTCCATATGTCAAAAATCAGGGGCTATCGAGGTCGCAGGTGGCCATAACTTGGGTGTTGATGTTCACGTGACATCTCCTGCAGCTTCTGGGTCTCATTTAGGAGAGGTCATCATCGTATCCTCAGAGGGTACAAGTAATTTTGAGTCGCCGAGTGCCTTTCTAGAGCAACTGACGTCTTCTGCAGTACAGACGCCAGTGTATCTGCCAAGTGACTTAGGTGACGATGTTGGAGAAGGGTTGCTTATGCGTCCCTCCATACCACATCTTTCTGGATTGGGAACGGCTGCTTTGACATCTGATAACATTATGGTGTCATCGCTAGCGAGAGGCGGGGAACCGATTGCCCTCGTTGCTTTTGTTGCTGCGCCAGCAGGGAGAGAAGAAAATGACAGAGTAGTGGGTGTGCCAGAATATGTGTCGTCTCCATCAACAGAGGTGATGGAGGAGATGTTGTGCATTAGTAGACCTCATCTTCCTGCGGAAGTTGTTGGGTCGTTGAGTGGTCAAGGTGACTTACTTCAACAAGTGTCTGACCACATATGGATGGTAAGTTTGTGTAATATGAGCATGAGTGCCATGTATGTATGAGAGTGAGTACAGTGTGGTGTGTGTCCTGTTGATGCGTAACAAGTGTAATTAATGTTTGGTAGAGCTATGTATGCGCTTCTACTGCTAGAAGGGAATATGAAGCGGCTGTTCAGAACAACGCTAAGATGGTTGAGCAGGCGGCCATGCTTGAAGAGGAGCGTGCGGGGAGGAGGATGACCAAAGCGAACCATGATGTGCTCATGGAAGCCATAAAGAAGTTAGAAGCACAGTTAGCAGAGGTGAAAGAGAAGGTGGTGGCCACAGAGGAGAAGCTAGTAGGTTCTGTTGGGCTAGAGCTAGAGCGTGACAAATTGAAAGCTGACCTAGTGGCTATGACTAATAAATGGATGGAAAAAAGCCAGTTCTGCACACAGCACGAAGCCTGAATGGAGAAGCTTGCTAACATGATAAACGATTTGTAGGGAGATGTAATGTCGCTGCAGACAGATAAAGAGATATTAGAGAAAGAGAAGAAAGAGCTGCAGCAGAAGGTGGGGGTGTTGGAAATGAATGTTGCAGATACGCTGAAGCAGAAGCTGGAGGTAGAACTCCATCTAAAAGATAAGTTAAAGGAGAAAGAGGAGGCCTTCACTAAAATTGAGGGGCAGTTAAGGGAGATGGCTGAGGTATGTGCCCTATATATCTGTGTGATGATATTATGGTTGAGTGTTATGTTGCGTGTTTTGATTAGGTGAAGGGTTTTTTTTTGCAGAAGGCAGAAGAGACGGCAGTAGAAGCCACGAGGCAGCGCATCCTAGATCGTGAGATTACCGAGCGCAAGTTCGTGAGGATTTCCAAGGTGGATACTGCAAAATACTTGGATCTTGCACTTCGTAACAAGAAGCAAACTCCAGAGGATAAATGGGCTAAACTGGAGATGTACTGTAAGAGCATCATGTGAAGGTTGGGGAGTATAGCGTCGATCAGTACCTCAATGAACTCGACGATCTTCAAATCACCTACCCAGCACAGCATCTTGAAAAATTGAAGTTGAAGGGGGATGCCTTGGGCTCAATTTATACTGCAAGTGGGGAGCCTATTGAAGAAGGTGATATGGCAGGGCAGGTGTCTTCTGTTGTCGTGGTAGAGGTTGCCGGACAGACAGTGGTGGAGCCTGCTCCAGTGACAGAGGCAAGGCCAGCTGGGGAAAGAGGTGCCATAGAATGATCGATTTTTTTTTTCTTTTGCTTGAATATGCATGTTTAGTCTTCTTTGTTTGAAACTGCTTGGACAGTTTTAGATGAAATGTGCAAATCATTGATACAAATTACAGAAATTCGTTTATGTTATTTGCCTGGTCGGTAGTGAATGTGTTTTTCTTAAAATATTGCAGCAAGTGAGGGTCAGTTAACGTATTCTGATAAGAGGCTTCATAGACCCTTTAGGTCTTTGCGCGTGAGATACAGTAGGAACTCGTACAGATGGTGGGAGAGAATGCCCAGTTAAGTGTTGTGTGAGTGATTTGACATAATGTTGAGGCGATTGTTTGGTGCTTGTGAGATTTCTGTTTCAGGTGAACATCGTGATTGGGTAAATGTGCCATTTTTTAGGCGGATCTTTGATAAGCCGGAGTTGCTATACTCAACGTGGGCGTTGAATGAGTTAGTAGGAGTGGAATACCGTATTACATATTGTGCGAGCATTATGGATTAGGTCACCCGAAGCTAGAGAGTGCGATGGCAGAGTATACTTGTCATATTGGATGGGATTAGATACTCCCAAGATATGCATTTTGTAAATTATGTTATTTGCGTCTCAAGAGGGAATATAGTAAATAAAGTCATATTTTGTAAACAACTAGGAAACATTATTAATATAACATATTTTGTAAATAACAGCTACTGACTACTTGTGATTATTGATAATCTGTGTACATCTAAATGTCTGATTTACAAGATTGACATTGATTTCGTGCGTTTATTCCTAAGAGAGTTGAGTGCGTAGGTAGTTTCTCTCTTATCATCTGTTGAAGATGACAATCATGGTAGTTGTGTGTTCTACGAAGTCTTTTCTGTTGTTTTGCGTTGAGCCCTTTGCCTTGAGGGGTAGTTGCGTTGCGTTCTTATTAGAACTAAGTCGTCCCCTTGGGTGCATGAAAAAGCAATTGCAGATGCTTTACCATTTGTGAAAGGGAGTGATGTGGTTTAGTTCAGACGAAGAACGCAGCATGCAAGGCTGGGCATCTAGGCAGAGCTAAGAGAGGCAGAACCCTGGATCAGACATCTTTCCGGTGCATACCAAGATGTATGTGGCAAGGCTTGCTTGGGTAGGCTCCCAATCCGACAAAGGCAGCCGTTGTACAGGACGTGGGTGCGACTGCGGGAAAAGTTCCTCCCAGCCTTGGATTGCTAAACCAGTTAGTGTGCACCGGGAGCAGACCCGAAGTGAGGTGTCTGATGGTTCTACTGCAGTAGTCAAGGCAAATTAAACTGCATAGCGGAGCTCCTCACAGCAAAGTAAAAGGGCAGGGTAGATGGTGAAGTGTACCCTGGATGGTCAGCCAGATTCGCATAGTCAAGCCAGATTAGACTGTGAAATGGCTGGCCTTAGCTCCCCATTAGCTTAGTCAAGTCAGATTAGAATGCCTTTGGTGAAACCCAAAATGTTGTTGGCGAGATATCGAGTGGAATGGCAGAGGCGACATGCCTCTGTATGTACCTTGCGTATTTGAAGCTACCTCATGTTTCTTACCATGCACCACTTTCCACATGCTAACAAACATTCCCTTTTTACTAAGGGACTCTTAAGTTTAGGAAATGGCTACATGGGAATAAAAAATTCTTGCTGTGTCTCAGCTAAATGTTAAATGGATGAAAAATTTATAATCACAAGTGTTCCGATGGTCGCTATTTATAGTGGAAGTGGTAGGTAGAGCTAAGTGCATGTGAATAGTGTTGTTTCTCATATAGGTAGGTAAGGATATATTAAAATATGTATTTACTAGTAGCTCTTGGTGCGGAGCAAGTAAATTGATAGTTGTCACACGTGTGTTCTATTTATGGCATGGCAGGAAAGATTCCTCATGCAAAATTGTGTCAGTAAAAGTTGACTATGTATAATATATTAGAGTAATGCAAAAAGGAAAGTTGTTTTATTACTTTCGAATTATAAAGTACAACTATTAACAATAATATTGTTTCAAAGACATTGAATTCCAAGTACGAGGTATATTTTTGCCACTACGTACAATTTTAAGAGTATAAGATCCTCATCCTAGCACTTCTGTGACTTCAAAGGGTCTGTCCTAATTCAACTCCAGCTTCTTTGGGTTGCCAATGACTTTATGCAGAACTCAATCTCCCTTCTTAAACGTGTGTGAGTGGACCTTTTTATTGTAATAGCGTTTTGCTGCCTTTTGGTATTTTTCGTGTTGGATTTGTGTTGTCATGCGCAACTCATCCAAGAGGTCGAGGTTGTGTGTTAACTGTACGCTGTTTATGGTCAGATCTAAAGCTATCTCTGTCTGAAGCGTCAGTAAGCCCACTTCTGTTGGGATGATAGCTTTTGTTCCATACACCACGTCGTAAGGAGATTCGCCCATAGAGGACCTTTTTGTTGTTCTGTATGCCCATAGTACCTTTGGTATCTCTTCTACCCACACGCCTTTTTTATCTTCCAAGTTTTTCTTAATGTTGGCAAAAATGACTTTGTTGGAAGCCTCTACTTGGCCGTTGCCTTGGGGGTAGGTGACAGAAGCAAAACTCAATGTTATCTTGTATGTGTCACACAGCTCCTGTACCCTGGCGTTTTGGAACGGGGTACCGTTGTCCACGACTATTTCCCATGGTATCCCAAGTTGGCAGATGGTGTGCTTCCATATAAAGCTCATGGTATCTGTTTTGCTGACCGTGACGTACGCCTCTACTACGACCCATTTAGTGAAGTAATCGGTTGCTAACAAAGTGTACCACTTTCCTCCAGCAGCTCTGAGCAATTTCTGATGGACCCAAAACGGGTATGTTTTAAATATTTATAAATCGCAAGCGCACGAATCGTTCATATAGAATAGTGATCGTGTAAGCAAGGATGTCGAACCCAAAGGAGTTGTCTAAAATCGAAAAGAAAACTATTTTAAACCAAAATTAATAAATTCTAACCTAGTTCCAAAGATTGATGAGAATTTTTGTATAATAAAAATAAAATAAAAGATAATAATAGAGAAATTAAAGACAATATATAAATATAAATTAATAATTTTAAACAAGATGGTAAAATAAGATTATTAAGGATTATAATCCACAAAATATAAGTTTAATAATATTTATAAGTACATTGATTCCCAAGTTTTAGTGATAGTTAAAATAAATCAAACTATCATTTTCCAAATACCTAGTTCCAAAGATTGATGAGAATTTTTGTATAATAAAAATAAAATAAAAGATAATAATAGAGAAATTAAAGACAATATATAAACATAAATTAATAATTTTAAACAATATGGTAAAATAAGATTATTAAGGATTAGAATCCATAAAATATAAGTTTAATAATATTTATAAGTACATTGATTCACAAGTTTTAGTGATAGTTAAAATAAATCAAACTATCATTTTCCAAATGGTTTATAATTTTAAGCACAAATTACTTCTAAAAAGATAAAAAAATTCTTCACTTTTAAAAATTATAATTTTAAAGCATTTAGTATAAATCAATCTAATGAAATAACAAATAAATCAATTAACATTATTTATAAGGCAAAACATAATATTTTTGTTCTAAGCATGGATGTGTACAATTTAATGACACATCTTACACAAAGAATACTATGTTTTTGCACTAATGAAGAACAAAGTGTAAATATGTGCTAACAATCCAAAATACATGATATTTAAGATGAAAGAAGATATTTGAAGAAGAAAATTCCATAAACTTTGTTGCACAAAATGGGAAATCAACATACAAAATAAATACTATCTAGTTACATATTGTTTCATCATCACCTTAATAATCTTAAAAAGATTATAAACACATAACTAGAATAGCAAATACAAACTAAAAATTACAAACATAAATAGGAAAATTTGAAGGATGAACTCCCAAATTTTTCCTCTAAAAATACATAGAAAATAACCAAAAAGAAGAAGAAGATTAAGAGAATAGAGAGGTTTTGAAATGTGTAGAATTTTTTGTATGGTAGCCTCCTTCTCAAATTGACACCAAACTCCCTTATTTATAGCCAAAAAAATGGTATTAAAATAATCAATTCAAATTAATTAAATTAATTGAATTAATTATAATATGGCAAATATGGGTAAATTATATGGTGTAATAATGATGCTTTGGGGTAAAATATTAAAAAAAAAATGGAGTAAAAAGTGACATTTTTTAACATAGGGGACAAGAGTACAAATTGCATTTTGTTGGGCTCAATAAGTGGGATAAAGCAACTGGGCTTCGATTGGCAGGGAGTGTCATGGAGGGTCACGGGCCTGCTTTGCTGAAGAGCTGATGGGAGGAAGTGCACGGCTGGCTGGTGGATTTGTGGGCGTTGGGAGCTGCTGGAGGAAGGCTGCTGCTGGGAAGCACCTGTTGGTTTGCTGAAGGAGCCAGGTGTGGGAGGCAGGGGCTGTATTGGAGGCACGGGGTGGTTTCTGGGCATGGGCCTGGCGTGGGCCCAAGGGGCTGGCTGGAGCATTGGCTTGTTATGGCATTTTAAAAATGCTATTTTTCTTCTTTTTTTTTGGCTTTTCAAACACCAATGCAACATTGTTTCCTACAAAATTATTATAAACTAAATTAAAATTAAATATTTTCACTAATAAAATATACCATATGACTTCCATGAAAATATTAATTAAAATTTAATTTACATAACATTTATTTTCAATAAAATCATATTTTTAGCATTCAAACTAACAACACTAATTTCAAATAATTAAATTACAACATAAAACAATAAAATATCTATAAAAACATATAAAAATCTAGAAAATTACAATAATACTAATAAATGTAAAATTACTTAAAAACTTAATAAATCAATTAAAAACTCAAGAATTAAGCAACAATTAGTACATAAAAAGTGGTAAAATAACATTATTTTGTAGAGTTATCAATTCTCCCACTACGTCCATCCCCCATTTTGCAAAAGGCCAAGGTGCGATGGTGGAGTGTAGAACTTGAGCGAGCTGATGAATGTTGGGTACAAATCGCTGGGATTTGTCACACTTATTTGCATAGTCGCGCGCTTCTGTCATCATGTATGGCCAGTAGTACCCTACCGTGAGTGCTTTGTGCGCCAAGCTTCATCCCCCTGTGTGGTTCCCACATGCTCCTTTGTGGATCTCCTCTAATTTTTCAGCTTTTGAGGGTCGTAAACATCGAATATAGGGGCCATTAAAGGATCTGCGGTACAACGTTCCGTGGGTGATGGAATAGCGTTGAGCTCGAAGGCGCAGAAGCTTCGCGTCTTTTGCATGGGCTAGTAATTCAGACTTGGTCAAGTAGCGAATGATTGGATCCATCCAGCACTCCGATTCTGATGAGATCGAGAAAGATTCCAAAGTTCCTGGTGAGTGGCTTACAGAAATTGTGGAGTGCCGAGAACACTCTCCCGCAGAGGCTAGTTTGGCGAGGGCGTCGACCTTCTGATTTTTTTCCCTCGGTACTTGTATGAGCTCAAACTGATGGAATTGTGACTTCAATTCAGATAATTTTTTCAATAGGCTGGTCAGGTGGGGTGCCTTGGTGTCGAAATTGCCGACCATTTGCTCTATCATTAGTTTGAATCTCCTCTGACTTTCAGCCGTCTAATGCCCAAGTCTCGCGCTAATTCTAAAACGTAAATCAGAGCCTCATACTCGGCTTCGTTATTTGTTGCAAATTGTTCCAACCGTATGGCTTCCTCAATTCTCAATCCAGAGGGTGCCTCCAATACAAAGTCAATTCTAACTCCTTGAGAATTGGAGGGCCCTGTCTGTGTGCATCGTTCACATCCACTCAGCTTCTGATTCCAGTAGTTCAGGTAAGGTCTCTAGGGTAAAAGATTGTATCTCAACTAGGAAATCAGCTAGGACTTGGCCTTTCTTTGATTTTTGCGGCAAGAACTGTATATCATATGTCCCGAGTTCAATTTCCCATTTGGATAATCTCCCAGAGAGATCGGGTTTGTTCAAGATCTGCTTCAGTGGGTAGTCCGTGTATACAATGATGGTATGGCCTTCAAAATATTGGCATAGCTCCTTCTTTGTCATAATTAGTGTGATTTCAATTTTTCCATCATGTTGTAGCGCGTTTCAGTGTCTAGTAGCATCTACTTTAGTATAACACTGGCTTATGTTGGCCTACGTCTCCCCGAATGAGCACAGAACTCACGGCAAAGTTTGAAACAGACAGGTACATGAAGAGATCTTCGTTGGGGACGGGACAGCTTAGTATGGGAGGAGAGCTCAGATAGGCTTTCAATTCTTCGAGTGCTTTATTTTGTTCTGTCCCCCATGTGGTGTTGGTAGATCTCTTGATGCATTGGAGGAAAGGCTGGCAACAATCGGACATGTGGGATATAAACCTGCTTAGTGCTACGATTTTGCCTGCCAGAACTTGGATGTCTCGGATGGTTCGGGGTTCCTTGACCTTTGAGAGGGAGGCAATCTGGGTTGGATTGGCCTCGATGCCTCTCTAGCTGACCACATATCCTAAGAACTGACCAGAGGACACCCCAAAAGCACACTTGGTTGGATTCAATTTCATTTTATGGGCATCGAGGATGTCGAAGCATTCAGTTAGATCTTCCACATATGTAACACCCTGTTTTGATTTGAGGACCAAGTCATTGATATAAACTTCCATGTTCCTCCCGAGTAATGAGGAAAAAAGTATGTGCATCAGCCTCTGGTACGTTGCCCTTGCATTTTTTAGCCCGAAGGGCATAACTTTGTAACAGTATAGGCCGCACTCTGTGATGAAGGTCGTGTGGATTCGGTCTTCTGCCTTCATTGGGTTCTGATTATATCCTGAGTAAGCATCAATGAAGCTCATTCTTTCGAACCCTGCTGTAGTGTCTATCATCTGATCAATTTTTGGGAGAGGGTAGCTATCCTACATGCTTTGTTCAAGTTGGTGTAGTCTATGCATACTCTTTTTTTTTTTTTTTTCTTTGGGACCACTACAGGGTTGGCTAGCCAACTGGGATACAGGCATTCTTCGATTGCTCCTATGCTCAGGAGTTGTTGTACCTCTTCTTGTATTGCCTAGTTGACTTTGGGGCAAACCTCCTCTACCTTTGTTTGACGAGCGGAAAGCTACTTGATATGTTGAGGCTATGATTTATGATGGAAGGGTCTATTCATGGTATATCATGCAGAGACCAAGCAAAAGTCTCAACTCTGGCTTTCAAGAACTGGACTAGGGTCTGCTTTTCTTCCTTAGAAAGTGTGGCACTTACTAGCACTATTTTGGATGGGTCATCATCTCCTATACAGATTTCTTCTAGATCATCAAGGGTGGTATGTGGCTTTTCGCGATCTTCCCCTACATCTATGCCCTAGAGACACGCTGGTAAGCCGTCCTTTGATTGATACTTGGTGGGGTTGTCGTCAGGAGAGGAGGTGTCAGAATCATTTATCTTTTTCAGGGTAAGGAAGCATTTCTTGGCCTACTTCTGACACCCTTTTATGTCAATTGTATAACGACCGTTAGGTAAGTGCCACCGCATAACTTGGTGCAAAGTGGAGACCACTCCCTACATTCTATGGATCCAATTCCTTCCCATGATGGCGTTGTAGCTTGTGATGGAGTCCACTATGAGAAAGTCCACTGGTTAAGGTGCGTTCTCCTGCGACTACGTTTAATCTAACGGCGCCTTTCGGGTATACGCTTTGGCTGTTAAATCGCAAGATTGGTGCAACAAAGGGCCTGATCTGGCTCTCTACGAGTCCCATCTTCTGAAAGACTTCCCGGAAGAGGATATCAACACCACTGCCCCCATCGACCAAAACTCTTCCTAGCTAGCAATGGTCGACCTGTAATGAAATGACCAAAGGATCGTCATGAGGTAGGTGCACTCCCCGCAAGTCGTCTTCTGTGAAGGTGATTGCAGAGGTTGGATAGCATCTGTCTTCCGAGGCGACGAGATTTACGGTGTCGCCTAATGACCTGTATCTCTTCACCCTTTCCTCCATTCTCCTATGAATTTTGGATGCATGTTCTTGTTCCTCAGTGCGCTCCGCGATCCCATGTGTCATGGGGATTTGTTTGAGAGGCTCTTGTGAGCTCGTGGATGCCATATTTAGGGAGTCTGTTACTGGTGGTGTCGAGGCAGAAGCAGTGTTGGGCTTTGAGACACTGGGTCTGCTTGTCCCTTTAATGTACTAGGTCAATCGTCCACTTCTCATGAGGGCCTGGATCTGATTGTGGAGGTTATGGCACTCGGAGATAGTGTGGCCATGATCCTTATGGAAGAGGCAGAATCTGCTTTTATCCCTTCTTTCCAGGGGAGTGGTGATTTTGTACAGTTCACGCCAGATGGGTCTTTCTTTGTTTTCTTCGTAGATGACCTCCTGAGGGACGGTGTACTCGAAAGAGGGGTATCGTGTTGAATCTCGACTTTCTTTTGGTCTTTTCCCTCCTTTCATGTAATCTGTCTCCGTCTTTTCCTTTTGTCGTCCCTTGCAGATGGCGAAGGAGGGTTATTTGCTGGTGGCGTAGAAATAAGGGCTGACTTCTTCTGCGCATGTTCCCGGAATTCCAGAACCCTAAAGACGCCTTCAGCGTGAGTCTGGATTTCTGCCATGTCGTACGGCGGTGTCAAGGTGAGATTTTCGTGTAAGAGAGACCCCACCTGTAGGATTTTGACGAAGAGGTTTGCCGCGGTGACTAGCTCGACATCGTGGATCTGATGTACAAAGTCGATGAAACATTGTAGGTATGACTTTGGGTGTTCATTTTCGCCTTGCTCGATTCGGTAGAGATCTTCCATCGTTCTTGGTGCTTCACGGTTAGCATTATACTGTTGGAGGAAGGCTCTGCAAAGATCACCAAAATTGTTGACAGAACCAGATTTCAACTGGCTGAACCATAGCAGGGCTGGCCCAGAAAAAGTTATGGAGAAGACTTTGCATTGTATGGCTTCATTATTGGCTTCCAAGGCCATCTTCTGCTGGAATAGGAATAGATGGTTAAGCGGGTCTCCTTTTCCATTAAATGCGGGCAGTGGAGGGATTACGAAGTCCCATGGTTTGGGCTTGTTCTGTATCCACTCTACAAAAGGTGATCTTTCAGTGGTCCTTGAAACCAAATCCATGTGTTCAGTAGCGTGAGCAGACCTCCCGTCTGAGAACTTCTGCACCACTTCTCGCACCATCTCTTCTTTCTAGCTGTCCAAGAACCGGATGGAGGGGTATGGTCCTCGACTGGTGCATCTTGCGTGGTTCGTGCTTGGGTCTGCTGGGTCCCCTTCTCAGCGTCTAGTTGGGTTGGTCTCGTGGGCTCTGCACCGGCTCGTGCGTGTGCTTTGCAGCATGCTGCCAGTTGCTCCTTAGCCCCCTGGTGAAGACGAGTTGGAGAGGGTGGCAGAGGACCTTGGGACCCTTCCCTGACGTGGTGTGTGCTTCTCTCAGGGGATTCGACCTGGACGATCAGAGCTCCAGTCCCTTCAAGATGGAGACTCTCTTTGTCTTGGGCCCTTTGCATGGCTTCGTTTGCTTTCTGCAATTTGGCAATCTCAGCTTCTAGTCTGGCCTGAGCTTCAGTCAATGTTTTGATAGCTTCATCGGATCTTTGCTGACTAGTTCCCAGCAGTTGACACACCCTGTCGATTTGGTTGACTACGTCCGTTGCTAGGGCAACCTAGGCGACAGTACCTGGTGCTGCATTGTTCTTTGGCGGCATGGCTTTTATGTTCGGGTGAATCTTGATTGCGAGGAAAGATTTCTTGATTTGACAATGCAGTTAAAAAGGGAATAGAGCTTCCCACAAACGGCGCCAATTTGTTGATGCAACAACTATGCCTTTTTATATTTGGAGGTATTTGTCAACGAATTCTAATTCTCTGATCCTTCTCCGATGATGAAGATAGCTTAGTCAATCATTGAACCATCGGGAATACCTGCAAGAAAGACACTCTGATACCTAAATCAGATTTTTGATGCCTTCATTTGAATAAAAGCTCAATATTTATAGAACAAAAATGTGAGGAGGTTAGTTGGTTAAGCTAACTCCCTGATTGGTGGGGGGAAATAACTGAACTTCCCCCCAAAATGTATTTGGTCCAATTAAATATCTGCTTGATCAAAACAACTCGTTTTAATATACTTAAAACGGAAAAGGTTTTTGGGCCGATCATTTTGGGACCAACACATATGATATTTAGGAATATTTCATGTACCACTACAAATATCCATTTTTGTGTCAACTCTTTCACCTCAGTCAAAATTTTTAACCAAAAATATGGGAACATGGAGATTTTAAGCGTCGGTCTTAAAACAACACTTAAAAACTCTATGTTTTGAGCATCATTCAATAATTGATACTATATGAACAAGAGTGTTGTTATTTACCACCGTAAGGTGTTCAACACCACATGAGTTGGCAACCTATGGTTGATTAGC
Source organism: Humulus lupulus (assembly GCF_963169125.1). Classification (NCBI taxonomy): domain Eukaryota; kingdom Viridiplantae; phylum Streptophyta; class Magnoliopsida; order Rosales; family Cannabaceae; genus Humulus; species Humulus lupulus. Next base: position 76,822,052 of record NC_084800.1, read on the forward strand.
GATGTCTCATAATATTTACTAAATTCAAATGTGTGGGACTCGATATTGGATTGCACCAATAGCGATACGCCATCTCATTGTGGTGTTGGGCACTAATGGTGCCCCTTAACAATTCTCTATGAACAAAGGGTATATTTGGTTAGACTTTAACTTTAGTTTTTAGTTTACCAAGAAGCTATTTGTTAAGAAGTTATTGATGCTAGCTCCTTTTAAAAGAATTTTTTAGAGCTAAAAGCTAAAATACATTGAAAACTCAAGTTGGCATCACTTGTGCTTGCTAATGGGCACCACTGGTGCCCAACACCACAAGAAGGTGATATACCGCTATTGGTGCAATCTAATATTGAGTCTTACTTATTTGAATTTAATAAGTATTATGGGGTATTACTAACCAATAATAGGGTGCCACCTTATGTGGTTTTGAGCACCTTAAGGTGCCAAATAACAACACTCTTTTACTTTGAGCTTCTCAAAAAGTTCTTAGAGAAGTTCCAAATAGTTGCTTAAGTGGAAATAGCATTTTTTTACTAAAAAGATAAAGTAGATAGCAAATCCAACCAAGCTTTAAAATTGATTTTTAAATTCTTTTATTCTTAAAAGTGTATTTAAGCCTAGCCTACCAAAGCTTCAAGAAAAAATTACATACATCATCTTAAATCATCGAAAAAATTGAAATATATGGTGCATATTTTTTATACGATACTTCATTTGAAATATACGAATTTTAAAAAAATTATAATAATCTAATTTTTTTTTCTTTCAACTCACGTGTTTTAGTCTTTTCATTTGTAAACTCTCTCTCTCTCTCCACCATTCTTTCTCAATCCCTCTCTCCTCTGTTTGCTTCTCCTTTTTTTTTCTAGCCTTGCCCACTCACCATTTTTGTTGGTTTTGTGTTTGAATCATTGGTTTTCAAGTTTTTGGATTTGTCCAAAATGGCAATCACGTGATTAGGGTTTGGATCCCCTTCTTCTAAAGAACCTCCCATTACTTCTTCAAGTGGTGCTAAAAATATGAAGAGGAAAGCTTTCCTCTCTCAAATGAAAAGTGAAAATCAACTGCAAAAAGCATAAGTTAAGTCTACAATTGTTGCTGCTAGTAAGAGGATGGATCGAAACTCATAAATCAATATATTGAAGGTTGCTCCATTGTTGAAACTGAAGATTTTGTTTTATAATTTTGACTTGTTTAATTTATTAATCTTTGATAAGTTTTCCATTCGATGATAGATTATTGGCAAGCTTTGTTTCATATTCTAACGATAGTATTTAGTTTTGTGTTTTAGAATGTTATTCCTCTGTTTTAGCTTCATGATTTTGCTAATTATATTGGGGTATTTAAATTTTAAATGAATATGATTTCGCACACTACAAGAAATTAGGGTTTTTGTGGGGATCAATTTCGCCCCAAATACTTCGTCACAAAATTATCATCGTAAATACCATTATTTTCCGCGAAAAAAATGTCCACCGCAAATAACCTCATTATTTGTGGCGAAAAAATCGCCGCAAATATCAATATACCCATCGTAAATAATTTTGGATTTTGTCATAATTGATCCTTATTTGCAGCGAAAATTTAAAATAATTTACCGCAAAGTCATTTTATTCACCGCAAATAATGGCTGATTTGTCTTGTCTGACTCTTATTTGCGGCGAATAATTCACCGTAAATAGTGTAACAGAAATAAAAAATTAAAAATTCAAATTTCATATATATAATAAATTTTAAAATCAGAATTGTAGTCTCCATTAATTGATAAGAAAATAGACCATACAATCTAATATTAATAATTGTCTTAATAGTATTAAAACAAATAAACACTACTATTTATATAACTATATAATATATCATAAGTTGATCGCATCATCGTCACTCGTCACTGTCATCTAGAAACTGAATGGCTGGGGGCGGTGGAGATCGTGGCGGAGGTGTTGATGAAGACGCACAATTTCTAAATGTAGATTGAGGCGAGACTCGTAAGGGAACATGTGTTGGTGCGTTATCTCCGAACATTTTATTTGCTAATATTTTATTTTATTTTTTAATTGTTTATAATTAAATTTTGTTAAATAAGAATTTTTTAGTTTTTTTACTTATTATTTTTTTAACTTGTATAAAAACTAAAATCTAAGTTTATTAATTATTTTATTTGTTAATTATTTATAATTAAATTTTATTAAATATATTTTTTAGTTTTTCATTATTTTTATTTTTATTTTTATTTTATTTCTTTAAATGTTAAATTTTAATTTTATTACAAAAGTGTAATTTTAATAAATTATTTAATTAAGTTAGTCTTACACTAATTTGAACTTTTATTTTATAATAATTATTTAGTAATTTTATTATTAAAAAGTTTAATTTATTCTATAATTTAATTAATTAAAACTTACCGAAATTTCGGCAGAATAACATCTATATTTCTAACTATCCCCAAAATTTACACCCTGCAAAAAATACTAAAATCTAGTCCCAGAATGTACAACATATTCAATACAATAAATTAGTAAAATAATTCGAACCAACATTATAATTTTACTAACATATTGCTAACATCAAAATTTTATCCTAAAAACACAAACTTATAAATTGAATACCATAAAACTTTCAATATCAATTTTAACTAATTAAATAAATATAACTTAATATAAATCAATAAACAAAACAACATGTCATTTTTATAATTACTAACTTAATGATTTTTATACAAAATATTAACTTAACAAAAAATATATTTAAACATATATATACCTCGACTGGGCTGTATAGGCAGCAGTGGGGTGGTGGTGGTGATTTCTCGAAAGCGATGGCACTGCTCCGGTGGCGTCGTCGTCGTGGTCGCAACAGTGAAATAAAATGGGTTAGAAAATATATAAAAAAATATTAAATATATAAAAAAATTGAGGAAGTGAATATACATAAGTTTATAGACACGAAGGAGCAGAGAGTCGCGGCTAGAAGTCGATGGGTTGGAAGTGGATCGGAAATGACAATACAATTTTATAGAGAATGGGGTTTTAAGAATTTTTTAGAGAGATACAGAGAAAATGGGTTCGGGGTCGGGGTGGGGTTGGATGGGGTCGGGGGTGGGGTCGTTGGGTCGCGTGGGGTCGGAGGAGTCGCGGCTGGGGGTCGGGAGGCCAGAGTTGCAGAGAACCGAAGAGGAGAGAGAGAGAGAAAGGCACATAAATGAGGAAGGAGAATGGGCTCTCGAGGATATATTGAGATACTTATTTGTGGCGAAAAATTTCACCACAAATAAGGGATTTTGATAAGTAATCAGGAAAACGGCGTCATTCCACTAAAACCTTAAAATATATCATTATTTGCGGCAAAAATTTTGCACCGCAAATACCCCAAAAATTCATCGCTAATATTAAGTGAATTAATGCCTGCGAACTTTTCCCACCAATTTTTTCGTGAAAATTTAATTGCAGAACTATTTGTAGCGAAAGTTTCGCCACAAATACTCTCACAATCGCCGCAAAAGCCATGCATAAAAAGTTGAATATTTTGTTCAAAATGCACAAATCGATCTCGATCGTCGTCGATCGCCCATATGTGGTATTTTAAGGCATCATTGAATATCTATGGACTATTCCAGGCCTAGTCAATGGTCAGATCGCTATTCGAGGTGTTCTAAGAATAATAATCGCACACATCAAGAGTGTTCTTGTTGACTTTAGTGTTCAAAATGCACAGATCGGTCTCGATCGCCTCGATCTCACCTATATGTGGTATTCTAAGGCATCCTTGAGTGGTTATGGACTATTCCATACCTAATCAACGGTTAGATCGCTATTTGGGGTGTTCTACGAATAATAAGCGCATTAATCAAGAGTGTTCTTGTTGACTTTAGTGTTCAAAATGCACAGATCGGTCTCATTCGCCGTCGATCTCACCTATATGTGGAATTCTAAGGCATTCTTGAGTGATTATGGACTATTCTGTTCCTAATCAACGGTCGTTTCGCTATCCGGTGTGTTCTAAGAATAATAATCGCACTAATTAAGAGTGTTCTTGTTGACTTTAGTATTCAAAATGCACAGATCAGTCTCGATCGTCGTCGATATCACCTATATGTTGTATTCTAAGGCATCCTTGAGTGATTATGGACTTTTCTGGACCTAATCAATGGTTAGATCACTATTCGATGTGTTATAAGAATAATAATCGCACTAATCAATAGTGTTCTTGTTGACTTTAGTGTTCAAAATGCACAGATCGATCTTGATCGCCTTCGATCTCACCCATACGTGGTAGTCTAAGGCATCCTTGAGCGATTACAGACTATTCCGGACCTAATCAACGGTTGGATCACTATTCGAGGTGTTCTAAGAATCATAATCGCACAAATCAAGAGTGTTCTTGTTGACTTTAGTGTTGAAAATGAACAAATCGGTATCGATCACCGTCGATCTCACCCATATCTGGTAGTCTAAGGAATCCTTGAGTGATCATGCACTATTCCGGACCTAATCAATGGTCAGATCGCTATTCGGGGTGTTTTAAGAATAATAATCGCACTAATCAAGAGTGTTCGTATTGACTTTAGTGTTCAAAATGCAGAGATCGCTCTCGATCGTCGTCGATCTCAACCATACGTGGTAGTCTAAGGCATCCTTGAGTGATTACGGACCATTCCGTACCTAATCTACGGTCGAATCGATATTCGGGGTGTTCTAAGAATAATAATCAGTACTAATCAAGAGTGTTCTTGTTGACTTTAGTGTTCAAAATGCACGGGTCGATCTCGATCGCCGCCAATCAAACCCCATTTAATTTTTTTTTTCAAAAAAAAATATTTTATGAGTTTACAAGAAAGGCAAAGGGAAAATTGAAAGAATTAAAAACTGAAAGAAAAGTTAAAAAAAAATACTATTAACACAAAGGTTAATTATTTTCTAAAAATAAAATAATTTTTTTCACAAAAAATTATTTTGTGAAAGAGTAAAACAAAAGTTATATTTCTCTTTAAAATTATTAACTTCTTGAAACAAATAAATTTTATTTTGTAGTTAAATAGTGGAAAATTTAAAAATTGTTAAAAAAGCTTAAAAAATTATTAAAAATTCAAAAGTATTTGTGGCAAACTTGTCGCCGCAAATACTTATGATTTCGCCGTAAATAATCTCATGAAAATAACCGCAAACATTTTCCTCCGAAATAGTTGACTAATTTTTTGACCTCATTAGCGGCAACCAATTTTGCCACAAATAACCCCGCGAATGAATCAGATTGGCGGGAGTTTTTCCTGCCAAGTGTGAACTCTTTTTGCGGCGATCTACTCGCCGCAAAAAATTCTAATTCGTCGCAAATAGTTCTACAAATCTATAAAAACATTTTTGAAGATCATTTTATAAAGTGTTTCTAGAACTTTAAAAGCCCAAAAGTAGCTTCTAAAGTGAGTCTCAGTCAAGTAGCTCCAAATTCTTTTTGGGCCTCATAGTAACCAATACAAAAACACTTTAGCGAAAAACGTCTTTTAGGCCCAACACAAGTTTAGGACAACGCATATGAAAACAAGGGAATTTTTCATAAATATAGCTTTTATAACATAAATATGCAAAAATATGATAATTATACTTTTCTTAATTTATATATGAAAAATTATTAAAAAAAAAATTAAAGTATGGAAAAAGCAATTAATAGCTAACTAAAATATGACATTGCCATATTTTTTATCATAGTTACGTTTTCTTTGATTTTGAAGGTTATTTTATTTTATTTTTTTCAATTTGTTATTTTTTCCTTCATTTTTAATTATTTTTTCAATTTTTTTCCCTTTTCTTTTTTTTTTCTACCAATTTTTTTTCATATTTTTTTTCTTTCCATTTCTTCTTCTTCTTCTTCTTCTTCTTCTTCTTCTTCTTCTTCTTCTTCTTCTTCTTCTTCTTCTCATTTGTATTCATTTATCTATTTTTTTTTCTTTCATTTGTATTTTTGGTTTTTTTTTGTTCATATTCTTTCACCTTTCTTTCTTTTGTTTTCTTCTATTTTTTCTTCATTTTTGTATTTACTTTTTTCTCCTTCCATTTTTTTTTTCTTTTTTCACACATATGAGTTTTTTTTCTTTTTTTTCCTTCTTCCATTTTTTCTTTTTTTTTTCTACCAATTTTTTCATTCATATTTTCTTTCTTTCCATTTTTCCATTATTTTTCTTCTTCTTCTTTTCATTTTTATTCATTCATCTGTTTTTTTTTCCTTCATTATTTCTTTTGTTTTGTTTTGTTTTTATTCATATTTTTTTAGTTTTATTTCCCAAGTTTTTTTCCTTCTTTTTTCTTCATTTTTTGTGCTTATTATATTCTCATTCCATTTTCTTCTCTTTTTTTTTCCTTTTTTCACACATATTTTAACATTACATAATTATTTTACTATTTTTTATTTATTATCTTTTATTATTGTAACTTTTTTTATAGTTTTTTCCACTATATATAAAAAAATTCAAATCAATTTTTTCAGCAGTTTATTTTTACTGTAGCCTTTATAGGAACACCAAAATTTGGAAAGAAAACTAATAAAAATATGAAAACGTGAATGGGTAACCAGTTAACCTGATGGGAACATTCAAATCTAGAAAAAAAAAATTAAATGAAGTAGATGGGAGAGAAGGGAAAGGGGGTGGATCTAATTTTTTTTTTCTATCTTCAGATCTGTGGTAATTAGTTACCTTCCCGTTCTTTATGTGTATATTTCTGGGGATAACTAGTTACCTTCACATTCTTTGTGTATATATTTCTGGGGGTAACTAGTTACCTTCACGTTCTGATGTGTGTATATATTTCTTGGTTCTTTATGGTAAATGGTTATCTATGTTACTAAAATCATAGTTACTTCTTCTTCTTTTTTAATGAGGTATTCTTCCTCTTTTTCCTTCAAATTTGATGTTTATTTTCATATTTAATATAAGTAACCCATCACCCCTCTTATGGTAACTGGTTACCCCTTTTATGGCAGAAAATTACTCATCTCAAGATAATTGTTCACCCCTCCTGGTTCATGTTATTTAACCTAGCTCTAGGATTTTTTTTTTTTACATAATTGTCAAAGATCAATCAAGTAACTTGTTACCTTACCCAAGATTTGGAAAAAGAATCAGACAATCAAAAAACAAGGAAAAAAATGTTTACAATAAAGAAAAAATAATTTTAAACACAATTCATATTAGAAAAAAAAAAATTACAAAACAAAAGAAAATTTTAATATAAAATTAGTAATATAAAAAAACAAATAAGCTAAAAAAATAATAATCAAATTACAAACATACCCTTCCAAATTAATAAAACTTGATTAAGAGTAAAAATATGGCATAAACTAACTTTTATACAAAAATATAGAAAAATAAACCCATAAAAGTGAAAATTCTTAACCAAAAATATGGCTTTTTTTTCAAAAAAAAAAAAGTTAATCTATGACTTTTTTTTTAAAAAAAAAAAAAGCCATATTTTTGCACACTCTATTAAAATTCTCATATAAAATGTAATTTCGTTTTAAAACAAGCAGCCTCTTTCCAATCAGCCGCCTCTCTCACTTATTCTTAATTTCGCTCTCCATTCGTGACAAAATTAGGGCTCTTATTCATGACAAATCTAGACCGCTTATGTACTCCATCGTAGGCAAGAACAAGAAAACAGCTGGCCTTGTCAACAACAATGATAAGAAAGGGTGTGGGCTTCTTCACATCAAGGTGTCACATGCGTAATGGGCTTCTTCATTTCATGGCATGATAGTTGTGGGCTTCTTGAGTTTTAAGATCTTGCCCGTACCTAGAGGCTTCCTCATGTCTCCTCGCCACCCAATGACACTAGGTTTGTGATTTTGTCTAGGCATAGATTAATCTTCTTCTTTTTTTTTTTAACTAATTTAGATATAGATTAAGATATTCAATGGTTTTTATTTTAATTTTGTTCTTTTTTATGGAAAATAGGTAATCTTCGTTAATAAAACCAATATGACATAACACATTACAAGCTCATACTGAATAATATTACAATTTTCTAAAGAAAGAAAACTCATACAAAACCTTTAACTAAGTCCACTAGGCACCAACAATTGAGCATCCAATGAGTGTGAAGTAAACAAAATTTTCTTCCCGAATGGAAATATGACATATCAACTCCAGTAATGAAATAACACCCAAAATCAATCATAAGATTAATGACTTCATTAATGGAAAATAAACAATGATCCACCCAATTCATAAAGACCAACAAAAAATGAAAATGCATCACAAACCAGAGAACCAATAACCTGCTCATCCAGATCTAGAATAAACTGAACCCCGAACGGGAAATAATTGTCACTGAAGCCACGAAACCTCAATAGTAGAGTTTGTTGGTGGTAGAAATACATAAACAAAACACACAACAAATAGTAATAACAAATATAAATTAACAAAATAAAGTCTCTGCTTTGAACTTTATCCAAACAGATGCGAACCCCGCTGCCCAACCCAAACAAAAACGAACCCCCCCCCCCAATAGCCCACTGGATCTGAAGATCTCCGACCCCTCGACCTTCTACGGATTTGAGATCCGTCCTTCCCACCTCCCTGCAAGGCCACCAAGATCTTTGAAACCCCTTGCAGCAACCAAATTTGTAACCTCCCCAACCCTGAAGTCATCAATGCTTAAGAAGAAGCCCGGAAAAATAATGAACTTTCCCTTACTCACACCAACAACGGTTGCAAGAGAAGAAGAAAAATAGAGGGAATATAACAACCTCTCTTCTCAGCCAAAGCCAACTGGACACTACCAGTGTCGATGGTGGCTCCGATCGAGAGAGAAGAAATTTTGCTTATGGCTGGCGATATAACAGAGAGAGATAGATTTTCCTCACTTAGGGTCAGCGCTCCCCCAATAACCAATGGGCAGTTATTTTTTATTTTATTATTGTTCTTGATTTTTTTTTTTTTGGTATAGTAACTATTTACTATCATGTTTTATAATTTATTTTATTTTCTAGGTTTTCTAATTTAGTTACTAAATGTTTTTTTATTACTACAAATATTAATAAGTGCACTACAAAAAACAAGGGTTACACCGAGAACAAAAGTCTTCGGTAGAAGCCCGAATGTTCTCGGTACGGCTTCTACCGACAGCATGTTCTCGGTAGAAGGTTCTCGACACATCCTCATTGGTAGAGGAAAACTTCTACCGAGGACATTAAATATGTTCTCGGTACATCCTATTTCGAGGATAATTGTTCTCGGTATAGAGTTGACAATATCGTTGGTGAAACCTGTCTAATTTTGTCATCTAGATGGGCTATACCGAGGACGTCCTCGGTATAAACTGAATCGAGATTTTTTTTTAATGTGCAATGTTTATTCATTCATATATTTATTTATTTAATTTGAATTAAATATAAAACAATAGATTAAAATTAAAATAATTATATTAAACATATAAATGAAAACATAAGAGTAAGTTTTCACAATCAAAATAAAGAGTTGTCCTAAACATGAAAATGTAATAGTCCATAGTAATAAAACTTATACATAAGTCCTACTGACTCAGTGCTCCAACATCGGGATCAGCAGGTGGTGGTGGGGCACATTGAGATCCCAGGGTGATACAATGAGTCCGGATGTGCTCCTCTAATTGTCGAACATGCTCTTTCATCTCGGTCATCTCTTCATCTCTAGTTTGTGGAGGATCAATAGTAAATGGAGTTCGGTCCCTTATGTTAAGGATACGTCCATATTCTTTCTGTCGGCCACGTCGTTTTCCAAAGAAAGTTTGTACCAAAGATAAGTCGTCATCTTCAGGCGCAATCAAAACTGGCGTGGAACTCTCAGTATCAGTTGTGTGTGTCTACTGTGCGTCGCGATATGCACGCAATTCCTCCTATGATACAATATATAATGTAAGTATGTATTTAAAACAAACAATTAAAATTTTGAAAAATGTTTTAAAAAACTTAACGTACCCAAGTTTTTTGGTTGTTTCTGTCACCCACTCTATGCCTGATTTATGGTGACTATCCATCCAGCTATCTGGGATCAGCTCAAGTTGGTCTGTCTCTAAATTGCGCTGTCACGTACATATTTTTTTAAAAAAAATAATAATTAAACGTAAATAAGAAAAATAAACTTAAAAAGAATTAATTAACTAATTATTTTATAGCGCAGCACTAGGATTGACTGAGATCCTCCGTAGCTAAGCTCTTTTAGTTTCTTCCTATTTTCCTTGTTCACCCCAGAACGCTTCTGCAAAAAATTTCTGTTAGTGATATATTTAATTAAGAGAGTTAAGTTTAGCAAGAACTTAATACCATAATTTTTGGGCATTGGAAAAATTCAATGGATTTTTGCCACTGCGTATCAGTGCAACCACCATAACAATTGTCTGGCCCATTAATCGTTAAATGTTCTTTAATATCGTACTTCCAATCAGAATACAAAGCACATGATGTGTCAATGCCTCTCAAGATCCCAGGCATGTGCCCTTGTCCATATCTGGTACACCCGATATCAAACAAATAATCCTAAATTACAAACATTTATTAGTAAATATGATATATAATTAAATAGAATTAACATAAATACAGAAATTACTTACCTCCAGATATGCAAATATTATTTGTTTCGAGGCATTTGGTACTTTTGACCATTGAGGACAGTCTGGATCTGTGTACTGTCGAACAAGTAATCCTAGCTCTGTTGAGAAATTTGAGTTGTAATCTCCGATCTCTTTATATGTTCTCCCTCGCACATCCCACTCGAGAGGGAGAGGACGCCCCAGCTCTTCCCTTTTTTCCCGCGTGTTCAATCCTTTGTGGCGTCCACGCTTGTTTGACTTTTTCTAAATCTGAGACTTTTAAAATTCTCGCACAAATGAGCTTGAAGAAAGTGCATAACTCAATAATAGTTGTATTAATCAATTTCTCTAGGAATGCATGCACACCAACTGGAAAAAGGCGTTGCATAATGATGCGACAATCATGTTATTTCAAACTGGTGATCTTATTGTCATTATCAATCACATTCTTCCTTAGGTTAGATCCCAAACCATCTAGAAACTTCACTGATTTGTTAAATCGACAAAACTTTTGGCAATCTTCAACAGTGAAAGTGAATTTGGTCGCAGGCTTTTGTATCCGACCATTCAACTTCTTCAGCTGTAACTCTGGTCTCATCTTCATCTTCTCCAAGTCTACTCTAGCACTAACTGTATCTTTGGTCTTATTCTCCAGCCCAACTATTGTGCCTACTAAACTGTCACACATTTTTCTCAACATGCATAACATCTAGATTGTGTCGCAACATTATGTTGGCCCAATATGGGAGCTCAAAAAATATACTTTTTTTTTCCGCCAACCTACTTGCACTTTTGTACACTTTCTTTTTTGGCCACCATATCTTACATGCTTACCAGGAAAAGAATCGGGTATAAAACTCATTTGTGTGAACATATCTTGCATGGTTAATTGCTTTGGTGGTAGTCTTTTTTCAACAACACCATATGTTTTCTTATCCCTTCTAATAACATGTTTGATTGGTAAAAAATGTTTGTGGCCATAAAAAGCAACCTTTTTTTTTTTGTAAATGAATAGATGGTGTTGCCACAGTGCAAGTAGAGCAAGCATGATAACCTTGGTCAGTCCATCCAAAAAGGCTACTCCTTGCTGGGTAATCGTTTATAGTCCACATCAAAGATTCTCGAAGAGTGAAGAAACTACCATCGACTGCATCTTAAGTCTGTACACTGGTCACCCATAATTCTTTTAACTCATCAATCAATGGTCTTAAGAAAACATCAAAATATTTTCCTGGCGAATGAGGCCCCAAAATTAATAAGCTCAACATGAAATTAGTTTCTCTCATGCACAACCATGGTGGCAAGTTATATGTCGTCAACACAACTGGCCACATGCTATAAGAAAGACTCATATTACCAAAGGGATTGAGTCCATCTGCAACCAATCCAAGCTGCACATTCCTGGGTTCCATTGCAAACGTTGGATTATTTCAGTCAAAGTCCTTCCAAGCTTTCCCATCAGCAGGATGACGCAATACATCGTCTTCTTTTATACGTTGCTCGTGATTCCATCTCATATGTTGAGCAATGTGCCTCGATGCATATTTTCGCATTAACCTAGGGGTTAAAGGAAAATAACGCATCACTTTATGATGCACTTTCTTGCCCTTGGTGTTCTTGTCCACCCAACGATCCTCCCCACAAACAGGACATTTGCTTTTTCCAGCATGTTCTTTCCAAAACTGTGCGCAATCATGCTTGTAGACATGGATTGACTTGTAGCCTAATCCAAGTTTTCGCAACAACCTTTTCGCTGCATAATGCGATTTTTGAAGCTTATTTGAGGCTGAAAATGCATCATGTAACAACTCCAGCATTCCATCAAATATTTTGTTAGGAATTTTTTGAAATGCATCAACTTCACTAGGAAATTCAATGATGTGTAATTTTGACACCTGGGGAATAATGGAGCTTTGATCTTAGCAAACAAATCGTTATAATGCTACCCACCCCTGTAGTCTATTGTAGGTATTTCTTGATTGCACTCATTCTCTTCATATTCTTCATTGTCATTTTGCACAACATCATTGAGAACATCCATCATTTTGATCTATCACTTTCCTCATTGGTATTATTTCATCATCTCCATGCCAATGCCAATTGGTATATTTCCGTAGAAAACCATTTACAAAGAGATGATTTTCTAATACACCAATCGTCTGAAATTCAACGTTGACACACCTCCTACATGGACATTTCACCAATCCCCTTGAGTCAACGCACTGCCTAACTCTCTGAAGAAAATCCATCACACCAGCCTCATCCTCATCAAATAATCGATCTGTCAAATTAATTCAGCTCTTGTCGATTGACATTGTATGAGTGTAGCACTGCACGGAACACTTATCATCAAACTTACAATCAATTTGTGTGTGTGTCCTAATTCAGAGAGAGACAAATTTAAGAGCCTTCAATGACTCACCCTCTCCGAACGGGTCTAAGGATTCTTGTGATGAACACTAATAAAATAAAAAATTATCACTAGGAGATAATAATACACTATCATATATTTGGTAATAATTTCTTATTACCAAAAAAAAAAAAAAATTAAATATTATTTTTATGATGTTTTATGCTCTTTGAAGTTAATTATGTTATTTAATGATATCTAACTCCAATATATTTGAGTGTAAATATTATTAAAATTATTTAAATTTGACATATTTTTTTAACTTCAAATATTAATTTTAATTTTCATTACAATAAATAGTGAAAATTATAAATGTAAATTAATTATTTATTAAATTAAATTTGTTAATTTTACTTTATTGAATAATTTAATTAATTTTCACACAATTTCTAAGATTTGGTTCAAAGTTATTTAATTACTTTAGGATTTTTTTTTTACTAAACCTATTAAATTTTTTATTGAGTGCTTTTACTAATATTCACAAAATCTCTAAATTTTATAATTCTATGTAAAATTCGGCAACATAACGATTGTATTGTCATCTATCCCAAAATTTAAAAACTTGTTGTACGCCCTAAATATCCACGGGTTATTAGCGAGCTGAAAATGGGTATAATCCTATCAGCCACGTGGAAGCTCCTACCCGGAGCTGCTGTTACAAATATCTACCTCTTTAGCTCGAGGTAGCCAATGGTTTAGTAAGAATACTCAGGGATCGGGTCAGCAGCGTGGACACCACGAGCTTGGACTACATCAAGCTCGAGGTACGAGCTGGAGCTGACACGTCCGACCATTTATAAAGTCAACCACGCAATGTAAACGTGCGCATATCAGACATCACGTGTCTACTCCATTCCTGAAATCTCGGACACGTAGCTTAAACGTGCGTGTTCAGGCACCCCACGACTGGTTTGGGCCATGCGGCCCATTATCCCCCTTACCTATTGATTAGACCACACTTCATTGTCAGGTTTTAAGAATTAATCATGAATGTCACAGAAGTGACATAATGGGTAAGAGGGTCACGGGATGACCCCCTTTGCCAACACTCAGGTGTCCTCTCCCTATAAATATGGAGACCCTGGGTGTTGCGAAGGGTTGTTTGCTAATTTGTAAAGAAACACCCAGTGAGAATTACGAGAGATATATCAATAATAATGACTGGTGGACTAGAAGTATTTTAACCTTCGAACCACCTAAAAAGAAAAGAGTTATTACATTTCCTCTAAGCTACTCTCACCAGTTGGGCACATAAATATTTACATATTACGGTTCATCATTTAGCACTAATCCGTCTCTTTATTCATATAATTATCTGTTGCCGAAGAACCGCGTCAACAGTTTGGTGCTTTCATTGAGAACTATTAGATTGGTGCTATTGCAAAAGACCCAACCATGGTGGTTACTCGCTTAAGGCATGGTAACGAGGCGGATCAACGTGAAGGGCAAGAGGCCCACCATGCCGCCATATCCGATGAGCGGAACCCTGAGGTTCAGCAACGACCGGGCAAGCAGCCAATGGGCCAGGACGACACTTGAAGTTTGGCTCCGCAGCCGCCCAATCCGAACCCTGATTTCTACACAGCGGTAGAAATGGAAAATGCATAGTTGAGGAGTGAACTGGCAAAGGCAAACAAGCAGATCGAAGAGGTGTTGGCCCTATTACCCCCTCTTACAACCGACGCTAACGTCGGAAATAGGCATGGTAGAACACATAAGTCCTGCCAAGGTAACCGGTCCAGGCCCAGTCGGTCGGCCAGAACCTTGGCATCGAATTCTATTCCCTCGTCGCACTACCAGGAAACTGTATTTGAAGAACGTCCTAGGGCCGATCAGCAGTTCAGACGATCGGTCCGAACCTCGACTCCAAGCTCACTTCCGCCCTCGAGTGCACCCAGGAGGGCTCGAGGAAGCTCGCGAAGGAGATCCGGGGAGGGCTCGCAACGACAGCCCGCCCTGGCCAGCCGTCCTAAGCCCCGCTCAGACCATCGAGCGCAGGACGCAGGGGATGGAATAACGGAGCTACCGCAGCCTAACTTAATCCGCCCCGACGGGACCAGGATCGCATCACCAGTCAGGCATCCTCCTTCACCGATAAGATACCCATCTCCTCCCTGTCCAATCTGAGACATTCTAGCTCATGGGAGCAGCACGGGAAATCCTCTTTCTGTCGGACCTTCCCATCGCAGCCGAGCGCCCAGGGAAGTCCCGGATCCCCACCCTCAGCGGCGGGCTCCGAGCTTTTCAAACGGAGGTTACTAGACTGGGAGTCGTCGAAGTGGTACATCCGGCGAAGACCTGCGCCATCGTTTGAGCTCGGCTCAAAGCCCTCGGGCCACCCCGAGGGGCGACCTCCGAGATCGTCTAAACTCTCAGAGAGGAGACCCAGTTGGGAATGGCAGTCGTGCTCACCAAGGGGAAGGCCTATCTAAAGTACGTGACAGCGGGAATGTCCCACATAACCTATCTCAAGATAGGAGGGACTATAACCCGCCTAACACGTACAATGGAACTGGAGATGTTGAACAGCCCCAGAATAACCAAGGAAGCAAGGACCAAACCCTGGAGCGTCTGGCTCAAATGGAGGAGCTGATGAGGAAACTCTTGTCGGAAAAGAAAAAGATGAGTATGACTCAGGGGACGAACTCGAGCTCTTCTCCCCCAGCATAGCAGCTACGGCGTATCCACCTGGTTTCCGTATGCCTCACTTGTCCAAGTTCAATGGGGACGGGGACCCGTCAGATCATCTGGGTATGTTCAACACTCTGATGATGGCCCACAACATCGGTCCCGAGCTGAGATGTTTAATATTTCCTTCCACCTTGACTTGGCCGACCAGGCAATGGTTCAAGCAGAGTAAAAAGCAATCCATCAGCTCGTGGAAAGCCTTTTCCGCCGACTTCAAGAGGGCATTCCGAGCTTCTCAGGCTGCCCGCGTCAAAGCCGACACCCTGGCAAATGTAAGACAACAACCCGATGAACCTTTAAAAGCTTACCTGAGCAGATTCGCGAACGTCACTGCTCGAGCCAGAGACGCAGATGACAGCTCCAAGCTCATGGCCTTGAGGACGGGGATCCTCGTCGGAGGCAGACTCTGGGAAGAGATACAAAGGAAAGGTGTCAGCACCGTGAACGAATTCCTAAATAGGGTCCAGGGGTGGATAAACCTGGAGGAGGCGCGAGCATCGGCCGCGGGAACCAGCCAGGCCCCTGAATAGCCCGCTGGAGTGGGAACAGATGTCGTGACAGCGACACAAACTGTTACACAGAATAACCAGTTTGGTGGAGGCAAGAGAAAAGGGAGCAGCGAGGACGGCCAGCACGGCCCAAAGAAGAACAAGCCTGCAGAGAAGTATAAGCCAGTCTACGCGACTTATACCGAGCTCACAAACACTAGGGAGAACATTTTCCTAGCAAACTCTGCTCGCCTCCCCTGGAAGAAGCCGGAACCGTTGAAGCACCAGAAGGGTAAGCGAGACCCCTCCAAGTTTTTTCGATTCCACAACGACATTGGACACAACACTGATGATTGTAGGCACCTGAAGGATGAGATCGAGACTCTCATCAGAGCCGGACCCTTGGCTCAGTATGCGCGGAATAGGGTTCCCGCCGGCCAACCAGCTTCGGAAGTTCTGATAAGTCAGCCCGGGTCTCGGATAGATCAGGACATCCCTCTTACTGTGATAGGAGGAGAGATCTCCACGATCTCAGGAGGCCCCCATCTGGCTGGCACGAGCAGAGGTGCCTAGAAGAGATATGTCAATGAACTTAAGGCTCATAATAGAGTGGAGTTTGTCCTTGAGCAGCATCTACCCAAGCAGCAACGATTGGAGAGGCAACCAATCATATTCACTGAGGAAGATGCCAGTCACATCCAGTTCCCTCATATCGACCCTCTGGTCGTAGCCGCCCAGCTCGCTAACCGGCGAGTTAGGAGAATACTGGTCGATAATGGGAGCTCGGTGAACCTGCTGTTCCGGTCTATGCTGGAAAAGATGGGTTTATCTGTCACCGAGTTGAAATCCACCTCAATGATGCTATACGGATTCTCTGGAGAAGGGTCGGCAGCAATAGGAACAATCGAGCTGGTGATCACCTTAGGAGAGGGACCCCGGATAGTCTCAAAACTCCTCGAGTTTGTGATCATCGATTGTCCTGCCGCATACAATGCTATTTTGGGCCGACCTACTTTGATAGTGTTCGAAGCAATAACTTCCATCCACCACCTCGCGCTGAAATTCCCCTCTTCCTCGGGGATATGCACGGTCTGAGGTGATCAGCTCACTGCCAGGGAATGCTATAGCATTTCTATGAAGGGAAAATAAAAACCCGGACAGCTGACGATGACCATCCAGGGCGGGAATGAGGAATCTCAGGAACTTGAGCCTAGCCTGTGATTGAAAAACCTTAGAGCGCCGAAGGGGAGAATATCATCTTAAATAATGATATCGACCCCAGAGTAGGAGAGATAGATCCGAGCTCCAGGCCATCGAAGAGCTCGAGGAGGTAAACATCGACCCACAAGACCCCTCGAAGGTGGTAAAGCTCGGGAAAAACCTATGTAGCGAAAGGAAGGCGGAGCTGATTAAGTTTCTGCAGGAGAATCTAGATGTGTTCGCCTGGTCTCATGGAGACATGGTAGGGATCAGTCCGAGCGTCATCATGCACACCCTCCACTTGGATAGAAGCGTGCCCGTGAAATCCCAGAAATAAAGGCGCCTAGGAACAACCCGAGCTAAGGCCCTAGAGGAGGAAGTAGCCCGACTCTTAAAGTGCGGCTTTATCCGCGAAGCAAAGTTCCCGATCTGGGTCGCCAATCCTGTGTTGGTCCCGAAGCCCAACGGAAAATGGCGGACCTGCATCGACTTCTCCGATCTGAACAAAGCCTGCCCCAAAGATTGCTTCCCTTTGTCAAGGATCGACCAATTGGTAGACGCCACGGCGGGCCACGAACTCATGTCTTTTATGGATGCATACTCGGGCTATAATCAAATCTCCATGAATCCAGCAGACCAGGAACACATTAGCTTCATGACCCCAACTAACGTTTATTGTTACAAGATCATGCCCTTCGGGCTGAAGAACGCAGGAGCTACGTACAAGAGGTTGGTAAACAGGATGTTTACCAACCAGATCGGGAAGAACATGGAAGTGTATGTTGACGGCATGCTGGTCAAGTCGAAAACTGTCGATAACCATGTCTCCGACCTGGAGGAATGTTTTAAGATATTGAGAGAATACGGCATGAGTCTAAACCCCCAAAAATGTACTTTCGAGGTCGCATCAGGAAAATTCCTGGGTTTCATTGTTAATACCAGGGGAATAGAAGCAAACCCCGATAAGATCAGGTCACTACTCGAGATGCCCTCACCCCGGTCGCGAAAGGACGTTCAAGGTCTGACAGGAAGGGTGGCGGCCCTTAATCGGTTTATTTCTAAATCTACCGACAAGTGTCTGCCATTCTACAACCTGCTCCGGGGAAATAAAAAATTTGAGTGGACCGAGGAATGCGAACGTGCCTTCCTCGACCTGAAAACGCATTTATTCGAGCCGCCCGTTTTATCCAAATCGATGGCAGGAGAGCCCCTTTTCCTTTACATAGCTGTCACAGAGGATGCAGCTAGCACCGTATTAGTCCGAGAAGAGGACCGATCTCAAAAGCCAGTCTATTACATCAGTAAGAGGCTTCTCGGAGCTGAATCCCAGTATCCGTTGATGGAAAAGATGGCTTTCTGCCTTATTACGGCCTCCCGAAAGCTCAAGCCGTATTTCCAGTCCCACTCAATACACGTCATAACTGATTAGCCTTTAAGGCAGGTTTTGCAGAAACTTGAAGCATCGGGGTGAAAGTTAAAATGGGCTATCGAACTCAGCCAATCTGAGATACTGTACACACCACGAACTGCAATAAAAAGCCAGGCCCTGGCTGATTTTGTGGCAGAGTGCACAGTGTTCCAAGAAGACCTTGTAGAAGAGTCAGCTCAGGCCTCGTGGAAGGTCTTCGTAGATGGCTCGTCTAACGAGAACGGATCTGGAGCTGGGATCATATTAATATCCCCAGAGGGACATCGTTTCCACTCGGCATTACGATTCGGATTCAAAGCGTCCAACAACGAGGCTGAATACGAAGCTTTACTGGCTAGGCTAAGGGTGGCCCAGGAGCTGAAGGCCAGCTCCGTCCAGTGTTACAGCGATTCCTAGCTCGTGGTAAACCAAGTGTTAGGGGAATAGCAAGCATGGGGAACCAAGATGGCTGCGTACCTGGCCAAGGTAAGGAAGGAGCTATCCACATTTGAGCGCGGCTCGCTCGAACAGATACCTCAGGAGTAGAAGGCCAACGCAGATGCCCTGGCAAAGCTCACTACTTTGGGACTAGTGTCAGTAGAGTTCTTGGAAAGACCAAGCATAGAGGAAGTCAGGGCGAAGGTTGAGATGATCAACGCCAGACCGACCTGGGTGACCCCCATCCTCGAGTATCTCACAGTAGGAAAGTTACCCGAGGAGCGAAATGACGCAAGGCGGGTACTTTACCAGGCTCCAAGGTATACAGTGATAGATGGGATATTATACCGGCGTGGATACTCTTTACCTCTCCTAAGGTGTGTTCTGCCAAGCGAGGCTAAGACCATTTTGCAAGAGGTGAACGAGGGTTTTTGCGGAGATCACACTGGGGGGCAAAGCCTGTCCCTGAAAATACTAAGGCAAGGGTACTATTGGCCCACTCTATCAAAGGACTCAATCTCCTACGTCCAAAAATGTGACAAGTGCCAGCGATTCGCCACAATTTCCCGAGCTCCCCCGGTCGAGCTGAAGATGATGTCGTCCCCATGGCCGTTCGCGGTCTGGGGGATTGACCTGGTTGGCGCCCTCCCTACTGGAAAGGGAGGAGTTCGCTACGCAGTGGTGGCTATCGACTACTTCACAAAGTGGGCAGAAGCGGAGCCCATGGCGATGATCACTTCAAAGAGAGTCCTCGAATTCGTGGTCAAAAGTATTGTCTGCCGATTCGGGCTGCCAAAGAAGATCGTGTCGGATAATGGGACGCAGTTCGATAGCGACCTCTTCACCGAATTCTACAAGAGGCACGGTATTGTTAAAAGCTTCTCCTCCATGGCCTATCCCCAAGCCAATGGGTAGGTCAAGGCTGTCAATAAGACGCTAAAGGCAAGCCTTAAGAAAAGACTGGATGAAGCCAAGGGAGTTTGGCCCAAACAGCTCCCCCAGGTACTATGGGATTACTAGACCTCACATCGAACCTCAACGGGTCATACTCCTTTCTCCCTGGCTTTCGGGAGTGAGGCAGTCCTTCCTATCGAAGTAAGGGTAGCCTCGCATAGGGTCCAGAAATTTGACCAAGACCGGAATGACAAATTGTTCTGCGCGTCCCTCAACCTAATTGACGAAAAATGAGAGGATTCACAGCTACAGCTCGCGCATCAGCAAAAGATCACTCGTTATTTCAACTCAAAGGTCAAGAAACGCCCCTTTAGCGTTGGCGACCTGGTACTCAGAAGAGTCTTCCTGATCGGTAAGGATCCCAAGGATGGAGTGTTGGGAGCAAACTGGGAAGGGCCCTACCAAATAACCGAGGTCGTGAAAGAAGGAACCTACAAGCTAGCTCGGCTCAATGGAGAAGCAATCCCACGAACTTGGAACGTCATTCACTTAAAGAAATATTATCAGTAATATTTTTGTAAGGCTTAATTATAAAAGCCACTTTTGTTTATTAAGTAATGATAGTTATCTTTCACATTATTGTATATGTTTGTGGGTGTAAACTCAAGTAACCATGAAAAGACCATTTCCTAATTACTTGGGGGGCATATACCCTGGATACAACCAGGTCCTAAAACTTAGAAGTTAGGTCAAATTGATTGATCGATGTTTTTCTCAAAAAGCACGAGATATCGATAAAGAATTGATGCAAACTAAGTTTTCAAATTAATACCCTGGATACAACCAGGTCCTAAAACTTAGAAGTTAGTTCAAATTAATTGATCGATGTTTTTCTTAAAAAGCATGAGATATCGATAAAGGATTGACACGAACTAAGTTTTCAAATTAATACCCTGGATATAACCAGGTCCTAAAACTTAGAGGTTATTTCAAATTGATTGATCGATGTTTTTCTTAAAAAGCACGAGATATCGATAAAGGATTAACGCGAACTAAGTTTTCAAATTAACGTTCTGGATACAACCAGGTCCTAAGACTTAGAAGTTGGTTCAAATTGACCAACAGATGTTTTTTCATAAAAAGCATAAGATGTCAACTATAACACCAACAGAAACTAAGTTAAACCACAAAAAATATATAAATAGATTAAATAAATCTAAGGAAATCAATTTTCTCGAGGATAAAAAACCTCGCAGTATAAAGTTACAAATAAAAATAAAAGGAAAGGAGAAAAATCCTAAGCCCCGCCAGGCCGCTCTGATGAAGTCACCCCCTCGCCATCCTGCTCGATTGCAGTAGGAGTCTCCCCAGTCTTAGAGGGCGCCTCTTGTTGAAGGCGAGCTTTGAACTTCCCCAAGAAGGACTCCCATACCTCCGTCCCCAGGAAGGAAAAGTCACCATCCGGGTTGAAGGCCCAGCAGTGGTACAACATGGTCTCCATGGAGGCACTGGAAGATGCCCTCTTGGCCACAAGGGCAGCCTTGGCTTCTTCAAGCTCAACCTTCACGGCGTCCAGGGCGACCTTGGTAGCCTCGGCCTTCAGCAGCTTAGCTTGAGATGCCTCCAGCTCGGCCTGTGCAGTCGCCATGGTGGCTTTGGCATCCTGCTCCTGTTGCTGAGCGGACGCGAGGGCGGCCTGGGCAGCCTGATGCTCGCCCCTGATCTCTTCAAACCTGGCCCTGGACCGAGATATGCTCCAGTGGAGAGCCAAAGCCGCCTACAAGACGAATAGATGTGAGGCGAGTGCCTTAGAAATTAAGCAAAAAAAACCAGTGGTAGAGCATACTTACCGTGAGGGTCATCCCCAGTGAAGACTCCATCACGTTCTTGGGGCTCCTCGTCTCGATCTCCCGCAACTCCCTTGGGGTGGCGTTGTAGTAATGATCCACCGTATAGCTCGCGGTTTCGTAAACCATCTCTCGAAAGGCCTCAGGGATTTTCTCCAGGGCCTGAGTGTTGACCGGGATGCGCACAGTGGGAGCTGGAGCCGCCAAGGTCCCGGTTGGTACCTCCTTTTCCCGGGCAGGGACGGGAGGTCGCATGGGAGGTGGAGCCATCTTCTCTACTGCAGGAGGGGGTGGAGGCACTTTTTCGGTGAAAGAGGGACCCTGGCTTTTCCCCTTGGCCGGGGACTTGGAGGATATCCCAACAGCTTTCTTCGCCAACCGGAGCCTCTTCACCAAGGGCCCGGAGGATGGGTTTCCCCCCTAGAACATAGATCGCAGATTGTTATCCCCGGGCTGTGACATCTCCTCACTTGAAACAAGGATAGCAAGTCGTCAGTACACATGTAAAAATATATGATTGCAAAGCAAAGAGTAATGTATTGAAGAGGGTCCTACCCTCCGAGCTAGAAGAGGAATCTATTGTCAAGACCTCCGGCCCCGGAGCTTCTACGGGGGAGTATAAGATAATGACTTCACGAATGAGAGGAGGCTCTAGGTCCGGATCCGCCTTGGGACTAGACTCCTCTACATACTGCCTAAGACCTAAGGTTGGTCCTGTACTCCTCAAAGAATGCCGACCTAAAAGCCAGGGTATTATTTACTACTACAGTACCCCTAGGGCAGCCCATGTCATGATGCAACATGAGCTGGTCAACACATTGGAGTAGAGTGATGTTGTGGTCTGGGTCGTTTTGGTGGCGGTGAATGAGGTGGTTGGGGTTAAACCTAGAAAGTCGTAGGTCCGCGGTAGCCCTGTCTAAGTCCCTAAATAAGTAAGGGTTACCTTGGCCGGAGGGGTCGGCTGCTGCCCCAGATTGGGTCCGCTCCGTGTTGACCTCCTGGGCGACCTCAAGAGCTCGCTTCTGGTGCACGAGGGGGACCTCATCCTCCTCGTCCTCGTCCTCGTCCTCATCCGCGACCTCCTCCTCGGGGATGGGTGCCATCTTGCGAGCAGTAGGGATGGTCCACGGCCTCCTCAAAGCCAGAGTCTGGTCTGGGGAAATTAACTTACACGCCAACATCGTCTCATCAGACATGAGCTGGCGGTAGTCTTTTTCACTTGGGGGGAGCCCCGCCAAGGTTTCGTACTGACCCCCAAGGTTCACTGACTTAGTCGTCCTCGCGAAAATTGCTGCATGATAGTTTTTAAGTCAGCAACGAATGGAAAAGAAACTAGTCAACGACGAACTCGCTAACTAAAGTTAGAAGGAACTTACGAGGATGGTTGAAGTAGTGGTGTTCGCAGTTGTGAAACCCCGTTGACATGAAGAATTGATCCTTGAAGTCATTAGGGTGGCTGGGCAACTCGATGACCGCTGTAGTATTAGGAAAATGGGTCAGGTAGTAGAACCCGTCACCTTGCCCCCGTTGTTCTGGGCTGGCTTTGAGGCAGAAGAAGTAGAGGATATCCGCCGGCGTAGGGACCTCCCATTCCTGCTTCAGGAACAAGTACTTCAACCCCGCTAACAAACGGTAGGAGTTAAGGGGGAGCTGAGAGGGGGCCAGCTTCACGAAATTTAAGAAGTCCGTGAAGTACTAGTCCAAGGGGAGAAAGGCCCCAGCCTTGAGGTGTTCGTCGCTCCAGGCCGCGAACTCCTCATCGAGCGGTGCGTAGCTCCGCTCGCCCTCCAGGGGAGGACGGACGACCAGGGCACCCTTCCCTATCTCGATGTTGTGGGAGAGCATGATTTTATTGAATTTCCCCTGGGTGGTGACCTTCGAGGCAATCTTCTCAGCCTCAAAGAAGGCGCCAGGTCCCACCTCGACCTCCTTCTCCACGGTGGGACCAAAGTGGGGAATTGGGGAGTCTGTTGCCACCTCTTTTCCTTTGCTGGCCTGCTGGGATGACGAGCTGGCGGCATTTTTCTTGGGCATATTCTTCCTGGGTCCCATCTGGTCGCCTAGCGGACGAAGATGAAGAAAGTTTAGAAAAGGCGACCTAAGCATAAGGAAGATTCTAGTGCAAAGAATGGTTTCCTTTACACGGGCTGAGGTAATCTCAGCCCGTGGCGAGTGAGACCACGCGGTTATATGAACACGCGCCTATGCTCCCCACGGGTCCCCGATTGCTCAGGATCCGTGTGTCAGGAAGATCAGAATAAAGCTTGCCTTGGAGGGAAAGTTTTGGGGAGGTAAAATCGCCTGTGAAGCGTGTCTCCTAAGCTACCCAGTTTTTGCACCCCAGAAATTTGTTGTCCCAAACAGGCATAAAAGTTTTACCTAGAAAAATCACCCCAGAAATTTGTCCTATGAGTCATGTTCCTAAGCATTCTCTTCCCTACAGTCGATACCCCTAGGATGAAAACCTACGCACAAACTACCAGCAAAGAAAAACAACCTATAGCATGCGGCTAAGAAGGAAGTTACCTAAGCAAAGAAAAATGGAAACATTTAAAGCTTATAACAGGCAGAGGACTTACTAAAGTTTTTGCTGCGTAAAGACTGGAAAGAGAATTGGGGTTGGAATCCTGGTGGAGTCTTCGGAACCAGAGTCACGAAAGAGCCCTCGTGTCTGAAACTCAGGAGCGTCTGGAACAGTGATCGAAAGAAAGAAAGGGTTTTGAGACTGAGAAGAAAGAAGATGAGAAAAAATTTCAAATAAAAAGGTGGCTCATGCGAAAGGTGGCCAACCTTATATATACGTAAAAGGTAAAAGAATGAGGGTCTTTTGATTGTCTTGATGTAGGATATGAGGATCACAACTCGATAGATGAAACGACGGCCGAAGATAGGCTAGGCCATTTAATGCGGTTCTCGGAAGACGGACCGTCACCAACCACGATGCTCCACGTATCCGACACCAGCGTAATGGGCGGGATATGAAGAGTCCCCGAGGAAACCTAAAAGCCTCCACTGTGGCCGCAGATGACGTCATATGCCACGAGCAAGGGCTTAGGGGGAAAATGTACACCCTAAATATCCACGGGTTATTAGCGAGCTGGAAATGGGCATAATCCTATCAGCCACGTGGAAGCTCCTACCAGGAGTTGCTGTTACAAATCTCTACCTCTTTAGCTCGAGGTAGCCAATGGTTTAGTAAGAATACTCAGGGATCGGGTTAGCAGCGTGGACACCACGAGCTGGGACTACATCAAGCTCGGGGTACGAGCTGGAGCTGACACGTCCGACCCTTTATAAAGTCAACCACGCAATGTAAACATGCGCATATCAGACATCACGTGTCTACTCCATTCCTGAAATCTCGGACAAGCAGCTTAAACGTGCGTGTTCACGCACCCCACGACTGGTTTGGGCCATGCGGCCCATTTTCCCCCTTACCTATTGATTAGACCACACTTCATTGTTAGTTTTTATGAATTAATCATGAATGTCACAGAAGTGACATGATGGGTAAGAGGGTCACGGGATGACCCCCTTTGCCAACACTCAGGTGTCCTCTCCTTATAAATATGGAGACCCTGGGTGTCGCAAAGGGTTGGTTGCTAATTTGTAAAGAAACACCCAGTGAGAATTACGAGAGATATATCAATAATATTGACTGGTGGACTAGAAGGATTTTAACCTTCGAACCACCTAAAAAGAAACGAGTTATTACATTTCCTCTAAGCTACTCTCGCTAGTTGGGCACATAAATATTTACATATTACGGTTCATCATTTAGCACTAATCTGTCTCTTTATTCATATAATTATCTGTTTCCGAAGAACCGCGTCAACACCTGCAAATAACACAATAAAAAATATCCAGTTCCAGAACATGCACAGAGCAATACAAATTCATTGTAAACGACTATATAATTTATAATTATTAGTCTTAATTGGATTAATTATTCAATTTTCAAATCAAAATATCATAAGTCAATTAAAAATTAACAACAAAAAATCATCAATATTCATAAAATCTGATATTTTACTACTAACATAACAAAACAACAACAACATACTAACATTAGCACTCAAAACTTCCAAATTAACACTCAAATATTTAATATGTTTACTAATATGTTTAATACATAATTTTTACCAAAACAACAAAGAATCTATTTTAATACAAAAAAAAAATACTAATTAACCATCTAACCATTTTCTAATTCCTAATATCATTTTTACAAATAAATATTTTTAAAATCTAATAATAAAAACATTCACCCTAATATAATAACATATTTTTATTTAAACTAACATTAATTCATTTATATAAAAAATAAAAAATATTTAAAACACTTTTATACAAATATATATACATAAATCATTCAAAAATTGAAAAAAAAAATCAAACAAAACAGAAAAATTAAAAATAAATTACCATTGAATCTTGAAAGAGCAAGCCAACTTCAAATCCCACTGGAGCTCAAGAAAATTTGCACCACCACCTTCAAAAAAACTCCACAAAATACAGAAATAATAGATTACCATTTTATAAATATATATATATATAAATGAAGAAACGAATTTTACCTTGAGAAATAAAGAGAAATCCCTTATCTTGGGAGAGTTTTGGACTTGAAAATGGGAATTTTGTGATGGAAATGGGGCTTTTTGCCTGAGAGAGGCGAAGCAAATATGAGAGAGAATCGTTTCTGGAAAAAATGAGAGAAAGAGAGAAGAAGAAGGGAGCCGCATGTCCGAGATATGTATTGACCCTGTTCTCGGTATAAGGACTTAACATTTTCCCAACCTGCGAAAAGAACCGCGTATTTGAAAATGAGCATGTTCTCGGTACAAACACTAATTTTTGTAGTGGTAGTGCGGGACACTGAAAATTGAGAAAAATGGCAACTCATACACTGGAATTGTATTTACTGTTTCTAATTTGTTTTTTTATTCCTCTAACGTTTTCTTTCATATTAAAAAAAATCAATTTCTGATTTACAGATATCTAAGTAACCAGATACAGTGGGAAAATGAGTAATTGATTACTGAGATAAAGCAAGTAATATAAGTAACTGTTTACGGTGGTGTCTTTTCCAAATATCATTTGGGTATGGGAATATGGAATTTTCTCATGCATTAGACAAAAATTCACACATTTTATATTTTTTTTACTCGATTAAGATATTTTGATGGAAGAATTATTTTTCCCATATAAATGTAAAGAACATCAGAAAAACCCCATTAATATGAAGGAAAAAAACTCAAAACTATAAGCGATTTATTTTTATTACAAGAAGAATTAATTTAACTTCGTTAACTCACATTGTAGTGTTAGTTTTGTTGATGTGGCAATCATTTATTTGATAGACTGTAAGAGATAGGAAGTGAAACAGACAATCTTTGTCCGTAGAAATACGTATAATTGTAATAGTGAAAAAAAAAAAAATACTAAGACATATTGTGGCTTAAAAAATGACGCGCAACCAAGGTGGTATACATACAAAATAAACTGATGATGACGATGTTAATGGATTCAAAAGGTAAAATGAGTATGACAACACAATTTGGAGAAAGTCAGAAAAGGATATATAACCAAAAGTCGTTGAAGAAGAGAACAAAAACTATTATAATCTAGTCTAAATCACTCAACACAAGCCGTAGTTGGGCCTAGTAGAATTAGGGACCATACAATTTTTGTTGTTTGCTTGAATTGAAGGTTCTAAATGTTTATAGTTATGCATATACTGATAAATAAAAAAGGGACTGGCGAAAACCATCCAAATATCCAATTCAACCGAATTAATGAATATTCACCATGGTCATGGATTATATAAGAAAAACTAATCAATGAAATTATAGGAAGATGATCAGTTAATAACCATAAAATGCTTTGCAGCCACATATAAAAGAAGAAAAAAAGAGAATAGATAATCATAATAGACCACTTTGGTCTATTTTATAAATTGGCTAGTTTGTTATATAAAAATGTTGGGTTTTATGGTCTTATAATACCATATTTTTTTTATGTAATTCATAATTATCAATAAAGTAGTAGAAATCATTTTGTTCAATTAAATTGCGTTGTTTATATGTTTTATTACAT
The DNA here is from genome assembly GCF_963169125.1 of Humulus lupulus. Lineage (NCBI taxonomy): Eukaryota > Viridiplantae > Streptophyta > Magnoliopsida > Rosales > Cannabaceae > Humulus > Humulus lupulus. Next base: position 76,850,068 of record NC_084800.1, read on the forward strand.
GATTAATTATTATTAATATAAACGTTTATAATAAAGTCTCGAACATATGTATAGTTACAATTATAGTGACTCAGTCAAAATAAATTGTAATTGTAATTATATGTTCAAAAACATTTTGTCCTAAAATTAAATCAGTACACTAGATTTTTACTGATTCTGTAATCTACAATAAGATCTACTTACACATCTGGTGTGATATCCTATCTAGGACATTGACCAAAAGTAGATAAGATCAGATATATTTTGTTACATTGGACTGGACCGATATTGATTGTTGATAAGATAAGTAAGTATCATTATTATCTAATCTAATCATATCACAATGTTGACCATACGTCAATTCAATCTTAATTCTGAGTGATTAATATTCTGCTAATTGTATTATTCAAATATTTTGATTTGTTCATTACCAGCTTACCCAACGTACTACCTAATATTTACATGTTGGAGATTTGGTAGTATAATTGAGTTGGAGTCTTTATCATAGACATGAAATCTATAGCTTTTGTTTAAGAACTGAAACGATGATTTTCTTATAGCTTGGTTCAAGTGTTAAATGATAGAGTACGTATTTCTGTAATTAAGTTTACAGAAATATCATTTACAAGGAACTTAGTGGGAGTTAAGAATAAAATACCAATGAGGGGTAAAACGGTAATTTGCACTTGTCTCATTAGTAGATCATCTATAGAAGATTAAATGATGGTTATGGTTATAACAATGGATAACATATTTACGTTTGGTGTAAACGTTCTATGAATTCAAGAGTGCAATTTTGAGTCTATAGTGAAGTCACGAGAAATTAATAAGGTAGCGAGTTTATTTGTTATAAATAAACTTACTGTAACTTATTGGAGTTTGAGTTCATGAATCTATAGTCCTCATGTCATTTCTTATAAAAATGAACTTAGTAGTCTTGAATAATTAATTTAACTATTAATTATAAAAAATATCATATTGACTTGGTCAATGAAAATAAATAATGTTAAATTATTTATTGATATTTACTGAGAAAATAAATAGAAGAGACTTTGAGATTTTTATTGCAAACTCTCAAAAAGATAGTATTACAGCCAATTTGGACAATTTTGCTAATATTGATAGATTGGTATAATATTAATAAAATGAATTAAATAATAATCAAAATTATAATTGGTTAATTTTGACAAGTATTTAATTAAATAATTAAAAAATAAAATGGGAAACTAAAACCTATTTTATGTCTTAGCTAATTGTCTATATATACTAGTGTTATAGAATGCATTAGGTCTGTTGAATTTAACAAGGTAAAAATTCAGTACTAGTATTCTATACCTAGCCACTCACTCTCTCTTAGGTTTCTCCATAGGAATTATCTTCTCATGTATTGAGACTTGTCCATACATACATTAGGTTGTTGTAGAGAAAGACTTGGAAGACCGTGGTCTTGTTTCAAAGCGATTTGGATTCCTTGCAATAACTAGCATTCAACAAGGACAAATTGTTAGGGAATCCAAATTGCGTAGTCATTTTTATGTTACGCATCTCATAAGCACTCTAATAATTTTGTTATTGTATTTACGCATCTTTGTAATATTCACATACTTATATGATTTTATGTTTTCTACAATGTATATTATTTTGAATATAAATTTATAGGGAGCAAACATATACCTAAAAAAAACTATAGCTAATTTTAAAATACAGAATGATAAAATAAAAAAAAAAAATTAAAAACTATCTACTCTCTTACACTCAATTTGTCTCTCCTCCTTATTCTTCACACCCACCAAAAAAAAAAAAACAACTGTGGTATTTTAGAAAAGTATTGAGGAAAGAAAACTTAAAGAGAAAAAAATTGTGAGAAAATTAAAATGAGTGTGTTTGATAAAAGAGAAAAATGAATGATAGAGATAAAATTGAGGGATTAAAAAAAAATAGATGTAGGACTCACCAAAACTTATCTTTCTAAGAGTGAAGAGAAAATGAGAGGAAAAATATCATAGTGAATTACCAAATTATATCCAACCTTACTAATAATTATTAAAATGAAATAATATTAATAAAATAATTATTTTTACATGTGAATTTTTATTCCTTCTTATTTACCATATAACATATAAAAAAAAGCATTTTCTTTTCGTTCCTTTATATTTTGTTGCTTTTTATATTTTTCTCTCTCTCTTTGATTTCCTTCCTTTCTACAAAATATTGGCAAATCCAGCAAAACCCCAAAAAATTACAACAATGTTAGAATGAGTGGTATAAAGGAACTTATAGACAATGGTGAAATTGAGCGACAATCCCTTCAACAACAAAAAAAATTAATTGAATTTTATATTTATATTTGGCCATTGACATCAGTCGTATATGAATAAAAAGAAAGGTGACTGTAGATAATGATTTGCAAGGCCAGTTTTGGCTAAGACGATGGGTTAGGCCTCTCAACATAAAGTCACGACCTTCCAAAATTATATGATCATCATACTTAATACTCATTTGATATATCTCTTCTATATAATTTTTTTTTTTAACCATTTTTTTTTAATTTTAATATAATATTCTAAATATTTAACGAAATATACTTTTAAAATCAATTAAAAAATATAGTAGAATAAATATTTAGTAATTATATTAATATAATTTTTTTTTGTTTTAACCATTTTTTTTTAATTTTAACATAATATTTTAAATATTTAACGAAATATACTTTTAAAATCAATTAAAAAATATGGTAGAATAAATATTTAGTAATTATATTAATATAAATTCAAATATTATAAAATATTATTATTATAATTATATGTAATACAAAACAAGATAATTAATAATTATATTAATATAAATTCAAATGTTATAAAATATCATTATTATAATAATATATAATACATAATATTAATTTTTATAAAAAAAAATATAATTTATAACTAAAAAGAAAACATGGATAAATATACATTCATATTAAATAATAACAAACATTATATATAAATTTCGTGTATATAAATAGTATGACTGTGTTTCCATAAGAAATTAGAATAACATTTTTGTTCTATCAAGAATTAATAAGTTTCGTCTTCATTCGTTGAAGTGTGATTTGAATAATATCATGAATGTTTTATACTTTTATAATAGTTTGTAATCTAAAAAGTTATCATATTATTTTTTTTTAAATAATCATAGAAAATATTTTTTGCTTATTTTTTAATATGTCTGTGTCATTCTTTTATATATAATATTATTTATTCACTTAAAATTTATATGACAATATAAAAATATAATAAAAATAATTAATAAATTTTTTAAATAAAACTAAGCAAACATGCACTGCATGTTGCTTGCACCTAATATTAATAATAAATATTAAATATGATCACATATGATACTCAATTAGTATTTTTCTATTATTTTAGTTTTAGAAAAATATATAATAAATCAATTAATAGCATATTTATTATTAATACAACAATGGCAAGATAAGTCTTATTAAAAATAATTAACTAAAATTAGAGATCATTTTTATATATTTTATACAATAATGAATCATTATTAGTGTTATCCAAAAAGCAGGTATGGATGACGTGGCAAATATTTTCAACACATGGCTGACACCTGACAGAGGTTCTGTTCGACCATCGATCAGGGATGTTCCCCTGACACAGCATTTGAGTTTTATATACGACCAGTCTGCTCGTATACTCCGATATTTTTTAGTAATCTTGTACAGTTGTAATCATATCCAAGATTATTTCCCTTTATACCTAATTATCCGATTAATTAGGTAAAAATATCTTTGATTGATTCATGTAACCCACCTTGAGCCTATAAATAGAGAAGAAATAGCTCAAGGGAGGGACTTTTTGGCTAATTTTTGTTTGTGCATTAGAAGAGAGAGCAAGAGAATTTTGGCTATTATCTTTCGGTTGTATTACTCATCTCTCTAAGGCTTGTGAAACTCAAGAACCCTAGTTCTTTGATCACCCCTTTGAGAATCAAGATCAATAATAGCCTAAGTGAATGTAGGTCATTACCAATTCTTGGGGCCAAACCACTATAAATTGTTGTGTTGTCTATTTTTCTTTCCATTTGATCTTATTCAATACTTTCGATCACATCAAGCATTTGACTCCGTGTCAGTTGGCCAAAATGAGGGTCAACATTCTGGTGCTTTCATTGAGAGCTTGAGAAGAAGTTGTTGAAGGTACTAATGGCAAAGACACCCAGGAAGACTGGGCAGGCTACTGACGCTGCACCGTCTCAACCTCCTCCCCCAAAAATGGCTGAGAATGAGTCACACTTAGAGTTTGATGAGGAGGAACTGGACTCTGAAACGCTGAGAACTACTTTAGGAGTATTGCAAGAGGAATTGGCCAATCTGAGGGCCAGTCAAAAGAGTGTTGCGGAAACCATGGCGCGACAGCAGCAAGAAATAGAGCGTCAGCGTCAGGAGTTGAGTGAGCGACAAGCCGAGATGGACCGTCGGCAGAGGGACGCGATGGCCGCCTTTGAAGCATCCGTCCAACTGGCAAGGAATCAGGCTGCACTAGCTTCTCGGCCAGATTTGCCACCTCAAAGGGCAGAGCAGCCACCCGTGTCTCAGAATGAGGCCCCACCAAGAGATCTTGGACCACAACCTCCATCCCCAGCTGGTCGAGGCAATCATTCGCGCTCAAGGAAGAATAGGGCAGGGCACCAACCCCATAGCCCTAGACGCCCACTGAAAGAGGAGCCAAACCTACCGAGCAAGGGGCCACATCCTTCTGCTAACCAGGCTCTGCGGTCGGGGGCCCCCCACGGCACAACAGTACACGGGGACACCACGACCAACGCAGGTCACCCCCCCCCCCCCCCCAGACGCTCGTGGAAGACCAGCCCACGGGAATAGTGCGAACAGTCGTTCGCACCGAAGTCAGCCACAGTTCAGAGATGGCCATGATTACAATGAGGCTGATTCAGGCAGGAGGAATGCTGGTCGAAGGCAAGAGGAGAAAGGTGGAGGCAGGACTCCACCTCCCAGAGAAAACAAGCCAGCTAGCCATAACGCTGGGGGGCAACCCAGGCAGAATAATGTGTTCAGCCGATTGGGAGCCAGTGAGCAGCGGCCTCGCGATGATGATTTGAGGGATGTACTCAATGATCGACGTGAGAAGCATGATGAGTACGCCCCCCCCCCCCCCCCCGGCGCCAGCTGCACTGACAATCCCAGAGGTCGTCCAGGCCCAATTAGATGCCATGAACCAAGCAGTGCAATAGCTGGTCGGGGGAAGAACATCTCATATCGAGTATGACATGAGAAGGGGAACCCCTTTCATACAAAGGATCGCCATGGCTGAAACTCCCAGTAAGTTTAAAATGTCCACACTTCCGAACTTTGATGGGTATGGTGACCCGGTATCTCATGTCAACAAGTTTGAGATACAAATGGACATTCAGAAGGTGTCTGAAGACGCTCGATGCAGGATCTTCCCTGCAACACTTTCTGATGTTGCACAGGAGTGGTTCTTTAAGTTCCCTCCTGCAAGTATAGTATCCTAGGAGATGTTCGTAAAGGAGTTTTACGGACAATTCTACGCGGATCGTGTGCACCCCACTGAGGCAAACCAGCTGGTCGAGATACGCCAGCAAGAAGGAGAACCACTGAAAGATTATGTCTAGTGTTTCATGCGAGCGGCAGCTGGGGCCAAAACAGTAGGGGACGAAGGCAAAATGATGGCCCTAACTGCAGGAGTTAGGCGTCGTACGCCCCTTTGGAGTAGCCTCAGGAAGCATGGAGTTAAAACTACCCAAGAATTTTTGGATCGAGCTGATCGATACATCAAGCTCGAGGATGCAATTGCCAGCGAGGGAAAGCCCCCAAATAAGGACAAAGGAACTGAAGACCCCGCCAAAGCCGCCAATGGGTCAAAGCCCAATGGCAACGGCAAAGGCAGCGGGAATGGCAATGGCAAGAATGGGGGAAAACGGCCCCATAACGAACCCTCTACCTCCGAGAGTAAGCGCCCTAAGGGCAACCGTTATGAGCCAAGGTTCACCAACTATACGGCCCTTGTTGAGTCTCGAGCAGAGGTGTATCAGGCCACAAGTTCCAATGTACCCTACAAAAGACTCGCTCCCATTCGAATGGATATTTCGAAAAGGAATACAACCAAGTTTTGTCGCTTTCACAACGACTACGGACACGATACGAATGAGTGTAACCAGTTGAAGGACGAAATCGAGTTCCTTATTAAACAAGGACACTTGAGGAGATACGTGCGAGCCGCGGGAGCTTCCCAACGAGAGGCTCCAGGTGGCAACAAGCAGGCGCCTGTACGCCAACGCTCTCCACCTTTACAGCCTGATCCCGTGGCAGGCACCTTACTCACCATCTGCGGAGGCCCGCATCTCGCGGGAAACAACGGGAAGGCAAGGGAACGATACGCTCGGACCCTATGCCATGACCAGGACATCGAGATGATGACTGTGGAGGATCGGGCAACGAAAAAGGCTCGAACAGAGGACGATGTAATAACTTTCTCTGATAATGATGCCCAACATGTCTGTTTCCCACATTTCGATCCGCTGGTCGTGGATGTTCAGATTGCCAATATGACGGTGAAAATAGTACTGGTCGATACAGAAAGTTCAGTTAACATCCTGTATAAATCTTCGCTTGAACGGATGAAGTTGTCCACAAAGGACTTGGAGCCTTGCAACCAAACAATTTATGGTTTCTCAGGTGAGGGACTCGCTCCAACGGGTCAATCAGGCTTTCAGTGACAGCAGGTATTGCGCCCGCCAACAGGACATTACTCACTACTTTTATAGTAGTTGACTGTCCTTCGGCCTACAATGCAATGATTGGAAGGCCAACACTGGTCGACCTTCGAGCCGCCACCTCTATATGACACTTAGCCATGAAATTCCCAACAGACGCAGGGGTAGGATGCGTATTGGGAAACCAGAGGGAAGCAAGGGAGTGCTACAATGCCTCAATCACTAAGGCCAAGAAGGGTATGTCGAGGAGTGCTCCCCCAAAAGAGTTGCAAATGGCCATTGATGTACAAGCCCAATCAGGTGATGAAGTCACCAAATAGGGTGTTTCCCAAAGTGAGGATAGAGACTTAGATCCTCGCTTTGTGGATTTTGAAGAGGATATAGGACCTATCGAGGACCTTGAAGAGGTCCAACTTGACGAAGAGTATCCGACCAAAGTTGTGAAGGTCGGCAAAAACTTAGAGACAACAACCAAATACGCACTGACGGAATTTTTAAGGAAGAACTAGGAAGTTTTCTCCTGGTCGCATAAAGACATGGTTGGGATAGATCCTGTAGTCATCAGCCATGTCCTGAACATTGACAAAAGCTTTCCACCCGTGCAACAGAAAAGAAGGCTGCTCGATAAAGACAGATCAAAAGCCTTAAAGGAAGAATTTGAAAAACTGAAGGAGAATGGGTTCATCAGGGTGGCGTTTTATCCATCATGGGTCTCTAATCCAGTGTTGGTTCCCAAGCCGAATGGAAAATGGCGGACCTGCGTGGATTTCACAGACCTTAACAAAGCCTTCCCTAAAGATTGCTTCCCACTCCCAAGGATCGACCAGCTGGTCGATGCAACTGCAGGCCATGAGATCCTCTCCTTCATGGATGCATACTCAAGGTACAATCAGATTAGTATGCATCCCCATGATGAGGATCACACTAGCTTTCAGACCGATACAGGGCTATACTGTTACAAAGTAATGCCCTACGGATTGAAAAACGCTGGTGCGACTTACCAGCGACTATTTAACCGCATGTTTAAGGAGTTGATCGGGATAAACATGGAGGTGTACGTTGATGACATGCTAGTGAAGTCAAAAAAGACAAAAGGACATGTGAAGGATTTACAAGAGTGTTTCAATGTTCTGAACAACTACCAGATGAATCTAAATCCTCTCAAATGTTCCTTCGGAGTAGGATCAGGGAAGTTCTTGGGAGTCATTATCAATTCGAGAGGAATTGAAGCTAATCCCGAGAAGATCAAGGCCCTGATCGATATGAAATCGCCAATGAAGATCAAAGATGTGCAAAGTTTTACTGGAAGGATTGCCACACTCAGTAGATTTATTTCAAAATCAACAGATAAGTGTGTTCCTTTCTTCAATCTACTTAGAGGCAACAAAAAGTTCGAGTGGACTGAAAACTACGAACAGACTTTCCAAGCCTTAAAAGCCCACATGGCGCAGCCTCCCGTCTTATCAAAGCCTGTAGATGGGGAAACTTTGTTCATATACCTGGCGATCACTGAATATGCTGCTAGTGCGGTGTTGGTAAGAGAAGAAGAAGGCGTACAAAGGACGGTATACTATGTGAGCAAGAGGTTGATCAGAGCCGAATTGAGGTATCCTCCCATTGAAAGGTTAGACTATTGTCTAATTTTGTCCTCAAGGAAGTTACATCCTCACTTCCAAGCCCATCCAATCACAATCTTGACTAAACAGCCCCTTCGGCAAGTTTTGCAAAAGCCAGAGGCTGCAGGTCGTTTGTTGAAATAGGCAGTCGAACTCGGGCAGTTCGATATAACATACTCACTGCGAGCAGCAATAAAAGGACAAGTCTTGGCTGACTTCATTGCTGAATTCACTGAACTCCCAGATAACGAGCGGGGTGAAAAGCCTAATGCACTTGAGCCTCAAGTTGAAGCTCCTTCGTGGAAACTATTCACAGACGGATCATCCAATGACTCCCACGCAGGAGCAGGAGTGATATTGATAACGCCAGAAGGGCATCGATTTCACTGCGCAGTTAGGTTTGATTTCACCTCTTCGAACAACGAAGCTGAATATGAAGCCCTACTTGCTGGATTAAGATTAGCCAAAGACATTATTGACCCAGATTTTGGCCAACTGACACGGAGTCAGAATATGCTTGATGTGAATTAATGCGTTGAGAAGAACGTAATGACAAAAATAATAAGACACGATATTTTATAGTGGTTCGGCCCCAGGATCTGGTAATAACCTACGTCCACTTAGACTGTTATTGATGTAAGAATCAAAGGAGTGATCAAAGAACTAGGGTTCAATGAGTTTCACCAACCTCTGAAGAACAATACAAAATTTCAGATAGAATTGCCCTAGTATCAAGTAATTCGAAAGCCAAAAGTCCCTTCCTTGAGCTATCTTTCTCTATTTATAGGCTCAAGGGGGATTACATGATTTAGTTGCCGATATTCTCTCCTAAATAACCGGATATTCAGGAGATTGTGTGAGTTAAATTCGGGATCTTCAAAGATCTTTACAGTAATATTACATTGCATGTGGAACCATCGACCAGACTGGTCGCAGGTAAGACTGAGCTGTTGACTGTTTCTAATACGCCTTTTGGTCGATACACTAACAGAGTTCCTCCAGGTGTCAGCCACGTGTCTAGGGATCAGTTGCCACGTCATCAATGCCAATTTTTTGGATAACAGACATGAACATAAAAGTGCTGGATATCTACAGTGATTCACAGCTGGTAGTGAATCAGGTCTTTGGGTAGTACCAAGCACGAGGCCTAAAAATGGTGGCTTATCTGAACAAAACAAAGGACCAGTTGGCACAATTTGAAAAATATACCCTCCAGCAAATACCTCGAGATCAGAATTCAAACGTGGATGCCTTAGCCAAACTCACGAGTGCAAAAGATGCTGACACTTTAAATATAGTGCCAGTTGAGCGGCTATGCGCACCAAGCATACGAGCAGACGAAACCAGTATGATGATCTAGTTAGTAGATACATGGATGTCACCATACTTAGAGTATCTCACGAACGGCACACTATCAGCAAATAGAAACAAAGCCAGGAACCTTCAGAGACAGTCTGCAAGGTATATCCTGGTTGATGGTATTTTATACCGAAGAGGATACTCAATGCCACTGCTCAGATGTGTTACACCAGAAAAGGCTAAAGAGCTGATGAAGGAGGTACATGAAGGCTTCTGCGGAGACCACGCTGGGGGGCAAAGCCTATCGAAAAAGATTCTAAGGCAGGGATATTTCTGGCCAACGATGAATGAGGACTCAATGGAGTTCGTGCGAAAGTGTGATAAGTGTCAGCGGTTTTCCAAGATCCCACGAGCAGCTCCCAACGAGTTAAAGCAAATGCAAAGTCCATGGCCCTTTGCAGTATGGGGTATAGATTTAATCGGGTCCTTGCCTACAGGGAAAGGTGGTGTGAAATATGTAGTGGTAGCTGTCGACTACTTCACAAAATGGGCCAAGGCTGAACCGCTCGCAACCATAACGACAAAGAAAGTACTTGATTTTGTTATCAAAAACATTGTTTGTCGATATGGATTGCCAAGAAAGATTGTCTCGGACAATGACACCCAGTTTGATAGTGACTTGTTCACAGACTTCTGCGAGAAGCATGGCATCATCAAGAGCTTTTCTTCATTTGCTCACCCCCAAACAAATGGGCAGGTCAAAGCAGTTAATAAAACATTGAAAGATACCCTGAAGAAAAGGCTCGAGAAAGCTAAAGGAGCATGGCCAGAATAGTTTCCTGAAGTCCTCTGGTCGTATAGAACATCCCACTGAACAGCAACAGGTCATACCCCATTTCCTTAGCATACAGGTACGAGGCCATGTTGCCTGTCGAGTTAGATCCGCCCTCGCATCGCAGAATAACATACGACCAAGACCAAAATAGACAATTGTTGATGGAGTCCCTAGACCTAGTCGAGGAGAAACGAGAAAAAGCCCAACTCCGAGTAGCTGCGTACCAGCAAAAAGTCGCTCGGTATTTTAACTCTAAAGTGAAAGAAAGAAAGTTCAACGTCGGGGACTTGGTACTTCGAAGATTTTTCCTAAACACCCGCGACCAAGCTTCCGGAGTACTCGGACCAAATTGGGAAGGACCTTACCAGATTGAAGAAGTCCTTCATCCAGGCACTTACATACTTGCACGCTTGAATGGAGATCTCGTTCCACGTTATTGGAATGGAGAACACCTGCGCAAGTATTATCAGTAAACAGTCTTTCTTAAAGGACTGGCATGTATTAATTTTTACTTTTTACAAGTTTTTGAAAAAGGGTTGGTCATGAGATATGGCTAATCACTTATAAGTGTAAGATCTTTTCTAAGATCACTCATAAAGACATGTTTAGTCCATTTAATACGATAATTATAAGGGACTGTGCGCAGCCAGTCATTCTTGCCAAACTTTGTAATTTTTTACAAGTATTTGCTCATTACGTGTGTTGTTTTGCTGTATTACAATTTTCATGTTTTATACCGAGCAGTAATGTTCGTACAGGTTTTGGTCAAGGCAAGTGACCAAGTACCTAAAGCTCCTCGATCACTTGGGGGGCATATAAGGTACATAGGAAGTAAAGCATACCAAAAGGTATGTAAACACATGAGCAAAATAAGTGAAAGCATGCTACGGTACTTAGAGTATTTTTCAAAATTTTATATTTTGTTAAGTCAAACCAAAGTACTATGCTAAGTTTGGTCATGCGAAAAAATGTTATAATAAAGCAAAAATATTATAATATCAAAAGAATTCTTTTACACCGCGAGCAGTACTGCTCGGATGTAAATGTTAAGTTTAAAAGAAAAAGCTGCCCGTGCAGCAATAAAAAAAAATATTGTCTTTACATCACGACCCGTGGGTCATGTAAGAAAAAGAAAATAAGAAAAAAAAACTAACGGGCAGCAGGAGGATCTTGGGGAACATCTTGGTTGACCGCTTCTTCTACAGCTTCCCCTCCATCCATCCCCGTGGCCAGTGAAATTTCAGGAGAAGCAGGAACTCTGGCCCTTTCTTCGGCAGCCAGGCGAGCACCGCAACGAGCCAACTCAACTTTCCTAGCATCCTCTGGAAGATAGTCGAAGTTGGCACTTTGGTTATGCTTCCAGAAATCGTAGAAGCATCGAAGTGTCGCGTTCTTGTACCTTTCCAGGTCTTTGGCGTTCGTGAGCTTGAGTTGCTCCACTTGGCTCTTTAAGCTGGCAATGTTTTTGTCTTTCGCGAGCTGTTCCCCCTCGAGCCTTTTGACTTCACGCCAGTGGATTCGGCTGGCCTCCTGGTACTCCTCTCTCTGTTTTCCAAAGAGGCGTGTTTCTCCACCAGATCCGCGGCCAAAGAGTCCTTCTGCTGGGTCACCACTTCCAGCTCCCCCTCATGCCTTGCCTCCGCGGCTTGAAGCTCCTCCATCAACTTCAACTCCTGAGCACGGGACTGCTCGATGCTGGCACCCGAGAGTAGACAGGCAGCCGTTAAAGTCAGCATGGCCTATGCAAAAAACAAATGTTAGAAAGACTTCAAAAAAATCATATTATAAGTAAAGATGTAGAGTCCAAGAACTTTACTTAGCTAAGTTAGATAGTAGTATAATAGTAATAATAGTATTATCTTTATGACTGTGGATTTTTGGTTCAGACCGGGATTTATTTGGACACTCATAGTAGTACTTGTAGATTTTCTAAGTTTAACCTATAGTTTAAGAATATTAATTTTAACCTATGGTTTGATTAATATGACTGATATTGAGGATATTATTTAGTATACTATAAGGTTTAGATAAGAACCAATTAGATAATAACACATGTTATGTATGGGTTTATTAATGATTAAGTATTTTGAGGATTTAATTTATTAAGGTTAAAATTTGAATACTCTAAGGTCAGTCATGTAAAGAACGCCCTAAGCTAATACTTATAAAACATTCGCATAACATAGTTTGTAAAGGAATACCACTCATTATCAAAGTCTCAGTGGGGACTTGCTTAAAACCATGCAAGTTGGCGCCATTAGTTTTAAAAGAAAACATAAATTTTTATGCAAAGTTTAAAAGAAACAAAATAAAATAACTGAGTCTCACTGATAATTTAGGAAAGTCTCTTAAACAAAACATAATTTAAATGGCGTTCTACGATGATCGTTTTTCCGTCCATAAGATTACCCCACGCCATACACCCCATGATGAAAGAACTCCTCACGTCACCACGCGTGCCATAAAGAAATCATATTTGCTACCTGGAAGGAAAGTAAGGGGGTGAGCTAAAAGCCCAGTAAGGAAGTACAAACAAATAAGCAAGTAAGAATACAACAAATACAAACACTAACGTTCATTTACAACATCATGGCATATCAAAACATAATCGTAACATATCATCATTGCATAACACAATTGTAACATATCATCATATCATAACATAATTGTAACATATCATCATTTCACAAACATACAGCATACATGATGAGCATGGATCGCTAGTTGTCCATGTCACCCTATGAGGTAAACAGGAGATCTCTGGTCCTTGAATAACCTCGGCGCGTCCGCCCTAGGAGTTACGTCTCAATGTCCTTAGTAACTCGTTCGATGTATTTAACATCGTAATCTGCTTGATGTATCTAACATCGTATTCTGTTTGATGTATATAACATCGTAACTGGTTTGATGTATCTAACATCCATACACATATCACATTCAACATATCATCACGTTATGGCATTCATAATTCATAACAATTCATTCATACAACAGTCTTACCATTCATAGCATAAAATCATAGAATCTATCTAACTCCCTTACCTCAGGTCCAAGCTAAGAAATTTCACAATCTTTCAACGAGCCTATATCATAATCAAAATAATATTTCTTAGGTTCATAAAATTACTATTTTGCCCTTCCATACAGCTCATGTGTGCATGGGCCATGCACACATAATAACAGTTACACAAAACATGCAATTATTCTTAACTACTCATAAAGCCATAAAAGAATAATGCTCGTTTTACCCATTTTACATGCATGATCGTTTTATAAAAACCATGTAGTTGAATAATAAACATAATTTTGGACGTAAAAGTGGAGTTGCATGTAACATGCATACGTGGGAACATTGCGTAATAGAGACGTTTACAAAAACGATAATTCTACATTTCTTACTTTTATTATTTTAAAATCAATAGACATATTACATGCTTTATTTTTCTTAAAATTTCTAAGTTGATTAAATATCTCAAAACATTATTTTATTTTATAAAATAATTTGATTTAGCTTAAAAAATAAAATATGTGACAAATTTCATTCATTAATCTCAAATTACAAAGAATTAACCAAAAAGCTTGGATTTAATTAAAATGTTTATGTTTAATATGTTTCTTTAGAAAAATAAATTTTATCATTGTGTTACATAAATGATGTGAGAAAATATATTTTTAAGTGTGGAAAATATATTTTTATTTAAATTATTTAAGACTTAGTTTTATGTAACATAAATCCATATGTGACAATTAAATAACCATTTTTAACTTTTTTAACACAAACTTTCAGCCACCATTTATTTTATTCAAAAATCACAAATAAATAGAATCTAAATATTTTTCTCAATCAAAATAAAAGAAAATCATAACCTATCAAAATATGCATTCATACCATTAAAAATACCATTTTTCAATATTACCATAACTTAGGAAAATAATTTGTTCCAAAAACTCATCAAATTCATTTTAGTGAAACTCACTTCATATTTTCTTACAAAAATTCCAGCAACTATTTTTATCTTTAAAAATCACCATATTCAATTTAAAAACTCATATTTTCTCAAAAATTCAATAAAAATTCTGTAGGTAATTATTTGAGTAAATTATCATTTTAATGGGATTTAAAATACCCCTTTTAATTTCATAAAAGTAACATAACATCAAGGACATTACTGATGCATGCAAATCATTTTTTTATCAAACTTTTACCCAATTATTTACAAAAATCAGCAAGCTTAATTTCTCATGAGATTCATCTTTTATCCCAAAATTTCACATAAAATCATACATGTCCAAAATCTCATCATACTCTTATTATATACATGATTCTAAGAATATTACTAACATATTCACATGAAATCTTATAAAACCAATTTTTCTATTCCATTGAATCTACACATGAAATCCAACAACAATAACCATGGCAATAACATACATAAATTCATAACACCATATCTCATGATCATGCCTTATAACAATCCTAACATATTTCTTATCATATTTCTAAAATCATCATTTACCATTTTACATAAATCAAGGATTAAAAAGATAACCATAGCAATATAAACATAACATATATCCTCATTATAAACCCTATCAAATCCATTCCCTCAATCATACCCATGAACCCTTTTTAAACAAATCATATTCTCTTAGAAATACAAATCATAATCATCAATCCTACAATAATCAACCATTAGCATCACCATCAAAAACCTCAAAGATAAACCCATCAAAACCAATATATAGGCTAAGAAAGACCATTACCTCTCTTGATTGTAAAATCAAGAACACAATAGCAAGAAAACCTCTTGTCACCTATAGATGATTTCCAAACACCATACACCCAAAGAAAGAAACCACAAAATCAACCTTAGATTAGAGAAGAGGGGAAGATCCAAATGCACATATGTGAAACACTAGTTGATAGATTCTTACCTAGGGTTCGAAACCCTCTTCTTCTTCTCCTTCTCTTTCTTTTCTTCTTCTTCTTCTCTAGAAAAATATGGCAGCCCTTCCTTTCTCTCTCTCTAGCTCGCCACCCTCTCTCTCTCTATTCTCTCTCTAGGTCACGGCACAAGCTTGCAAAATGGCCTCTCTTCCTTATTTTCTTTCCTTTTAATCATAATTCCCTCATAAAGCCTCACCAAAATAAATGGTAAGTTTCCCAATCCACTCACCTAATTCAGCCTACAAATCCCTTACAATAAAGAGTATTTTAATTGAATAAAATGTCAAAATTCTCTTACCCATAATAGCTATCCTCTTCCAATTTAACTTTATTCTCTTAAAAGAAAAATGGAAAAATATCAATCAATCCCCTAATATCCTTCACGCCACCTACTTGCCCCTTTTCTTCCATTTTATTTATTTTTCTAACAATTAAATAAAACTACACAAAAATATCAAATAAAAGACAATTATAAAATGTGTAGAAAATCCACACATGTGCACCTTATTACCATGTACTAGCACACACTAAAACACTAGAGTGCATCACTATCTACCATGCACCTTAGTGCATTCAACCATAACTCACATAATTACCTCAATTGTCACACTTATTTAAAATGTAACACTAATAGTAAAATAAACATGTTACACAATTATTCACTTATTAAATTAATTAACCAAACAAACAATTAACAAATTTAAATTCAAAAGATTATACCAAACAATTCTAACAATTAAATAAAATAATAAACAATCAAATAAAACAAACAATCAACTAAATAAAATAACAACACTTAAATAAAACAATTCATCACACTTAACATTTAAATCAAATAAATCACAAAAATTTAAATAATCTAAAAAAAAATTATGGTGCACTACAAGTCAGTAGCTTTGAAAACGTTAGAGGGCTTAGTCAAGGCTGTTTTACTCAATTTAAATTAAGCTAAAATGTGTAATTTCGTGTTTAAATAATCAGCGTATGCCGATATATCGCAGCTATAGGGGGCGATATATCGCAGCATGAAGATACGAAAAACACGAAACATTGCACGATTGCCTCGGGCATACTGGCCCAGGCGATATATCGCCTACAGGGGGCGATATATCGCCCCTCTCAGCATATTTTGAAAGTTTTCAAAAACGTTCTCCATTCAAACCTTCAACCTCTTGATGAATCCAACATCTGTTTGAACGAGTCTTCAGCCTCTGCTGAACGATAATTCAAATTATTTTCACTTAAAAAGCCATTATTTTTATTCAAGTTAAATGAAGATCTTTTCATTCCTAAACTCTATATAAAGGACCTAGTACCCAGCCATAATTCATCGATTACTCTAAGTTCAGAGGCTGCAAATTGCTAGGTTATTGTGAGAGTGTAAACACTTGGGTTGGGGATCATAAGCTTGATCACTATAAGCTTATCAAACACTTGGGAAGTAAGGTGCTATACACATTTTGGTGTAAGGTTTAGATTGATCATAGAAGTACTCAAGGTATCCCAAACTCTAGTCCATTTCTGTATTATGTTCTTTAAAGTTCTCATAGTCTTCTACTCATTCTAACCTTATTCTTATTCTTGGTTAGGAAATCCAAGTTCTTAAGCACAAGGTTTTTGGTAAGTATATTTTGATAGTATAGTTCCTTCTTCACTTTCATCCCTTTTCTTCAATATACTCACCTTATTATAAATGGTTTTTAGGAGTGTTCCAAGGTCCCAAACCTGTTCTCATAACCCGGTAATTTTGGTAAGGAAAATAGGATAGGATTTATGTGTTATATGCTTTTATATGTTATCTTATGATTTTATGTTATGCAATATGTTATGATAAGTATGATTGTAGACTTGGGCATATGACCTATATGACTAACTAGCCCCAAATAGATTATGGGCATATGACTTGCTTAGCTAGCAAGACTCCACTAATCTGATTGGCATATGACTTGTTTAGTTTATTGGACCCCAAGTAATAATGGTCATTATAGTATGTATGTGACATAAGTGTTATAGTATGTTTTATGTTGCATTATGAATTTTTATGTATATGGCTATATGTTAGATTTTCCTTGCTGGGCATTAGGCTCATTCCTTTTATGTTTATATGTTCAGGAAAATAGCTATAGTGGCGGGAAAGGTTCGTGGATGCTTGGGGAATGTGTATTGAGGCGGAATGGATTCAAGGAGTCGAGAGTTTCGATTTCGAGGATGAAGTCTTTGTTTTATGGTTTATGTGTATTTTTCCGCACCTATTTATGTAATCTCCTTTTTATTACAATTAAGTTATGTTTTCCTTTTGAAAACAATGGGATCCCATATCCTACTTTAAGTTTATGTAAGTTTAACATTTTTTTTTACAAGTTTTAATAAAGTTATGATATTTTCACCTGTAAGTTTTGTTAAAGATTAGTGTCTATGTATAGTTTTCGTTAATGGTCCAAGGTCTAGAGTAGTTGGGTCATTACAGTTGGTATCAGAGAAACGGTTCCTTCTCATGAAGTTCTCCTCGATACACACACTCAAAAGCTCTGAATCTGACCGCCAGGTAAGTTTTTAAGTTATAGTTATTTTGCTTTTGTGTATAGCTAACAATTTTAGTATTTATGTTTTCAGTTAAGTATGAACGAAGCATTAAGCAATGAGGATATCTTAGCCATTAAGGCTTTAAAAAGAATAAGGGAACCAAGAAACACCATAGGCACACTAGAGAAAATCACTCGGAGATTGATTTTGTTCCACAAGGAGATAGCCCATCTTCAGATTACTAAGAAAATCATGATGAGAGCTGCAGAACAATATGTCCTAGTAATTAGGCTTTTAAAAGATTTTCCTTCAGTAATTTCAACTTTAGAAGAAATATGGGAGACTATAAATAATGATGATGACTTACAAATAGCCCTAAGATATTATTCTCTCATACTTAAGTTCACCTATAATTTAGAGTTTCAATTCACTAATGAGCGAAAACATAGGATCTTCTTGAATCTTCCCCGAGGAAATTTTGAGGCTCAAGACAATGAGGATTATGAAGAATTGGATGATGATATGCTAGATGAAGGATCGGATGTAGAAGATCCAGATTTTTAGAATAGTAGTTTTTCATTGTTTGTTTTATTTAATGTTTGTTTTATGGTTGTAATAAGTGAAAAACTATTTTTTCCAAATTAATATCATGTTATTTTATTATCATGTTTGAGTTTGATTTTATTTTTGCAATCATAATAAATACTAAATAAAATGAATAATGACTAAGTTCGGTGAGGGTGGATACAAATCAATTAACCAAGTGCCTTATTGAGAGTTAGGGGGCCATAGTAGTGGGAACGATTTTACTGATCCCAGCCCTCCCTCAATATGGTTAACTTTGGAACAAAGATGAGTTTCGAGCCTGAGAATTAAGTCATATAGGATGATTAGAAACAGACTTAGAAAATAAAGATGACTTGTTTTTCTAAGTATAGAAACCCACTATAATAATAATAAAGACTTATAAAAATTTTCATAAGAAGTCATAATAAATAGGTCCGAGATATGTTTGTTTTAGAATAAGTTTTTGCCTTAGAGCCTATTAGGTAAAGTTCTAACATGTTTCTTACAATTGTTAGAACTCTGCTACGATGTCACTCCGAAGATCTGCACGCACCAACGGAAATGCCTCCAACGCTGTTCCAGCGACCAATGAAGCCCCTCCAGTTCGCAGAAGGGGAGTGCGTGCTACTACCCGCCGCAACGTGCCGGCACCACCAGCTGACAACACTGCGGAGATCACCAGACTGCGACAACAAGTCGAGGAACTTTTGCAGCAACAACGCCAATAGCCTCAGACTCAGCCTCCGCCTCAACCGCAGCCGTAGCCACAGCAAATGGCCTCAGCACCCCCAACAAGTTGGTCCATATGGGGGATGGCCAGTGGCGAACTACGCGCCATATCCAGTACAGAATATGGAGCCAGTATATGAGAGGTTCCGCAAGCAGCACGCTCCAAACTTCGAAGGGACTACAGACCCCTTTGAGGTAGAAGAGTGGCTAAGGAATGTGGAGCCGATTCTGACGCACATGAATCTCAGTAATGCGGACTGCATATCCTGCGTCTCGTCTTTGCTCAAAAAGGATGCCAGGATATGGTGGGACTTGGTCCAGCAATCGCATGATGTTGCCACCATGACATGGACTCGATTTGTGGAGCTCTTCCACAAAAAGTACTACAATTCGGTTGTACTCGCTACGAGAGTTGAGGAGTTCGCCAACTTGAAGCAGGGTACTTTATCAGTGGCAGAGTATGCTCGTCAGTTCGACCGCTTAGCTAAGTTCGCATCTGAGATGGTTCCAACTGATTTTCTGAGGGTAAACAAATTTGTTAAAGGACTTCGACCAAAGATCGAGATGGGGGTTAAATTAGCAAACCCGGGGAACACTACATATGCCGACGTTCTTGAGATGGCAATAGAAGTAGAGAGGTTGCAGGCTAATGTAAGTAAAGAAGAAGCCGGCAAGCTTGAACCTAGACAGCAGAGTCAACCTCAGACCAGTCAGAACAGCAACTATAATGGCAACAATCAGTCAGGCAACAACGGTAACGGCCAGAAAAGACGGCATCCTGATAACAAGCAATTCGACAGCGATAAGAGGGCACGGACGAATAATGGGGGAAATAGGTCAGGTTACGTGGAATACCCGCCATGTGCTAAGTGTCAGAAGAAGCATCCTGGAGAATGCCGCGCAAACACAAAGGAATGTTTTAGCTGTGGTCAGGAAGGACACCAAAAAAGAGATTGTCCTCAGCGCAAGCCAGAAGGAAAGAAAGACGACAAGATGGTTCCTGCTAGGGTTTTTGCTTTAACCCAAGGAGAGGCTGATGCTAGCAATAAGGTGGTCACAGGTCAGGTTTATATCCTCAATAACTTATGTTATGTACTATTTGATTCGGGAGCCACTCATTCGTATATCTTGTTAGGAATGATAGAACAACTAGACAAACCTTGTGAAAGATTTAGAACTAGGTTTGTAACTGAGTTGCCTTCAGGCAAAGTAGTTCTATCATCACGGATAGTACGAGGCATACCGATCAAGATTGAGGACATAGAACTAGAAGGAGACCTGATAGAACTGGTGATCAAGGACTTCGACGTAATATTAGGCATGGATTGGCTAGCACGGCATGGCGCAACCATCGACTGTAAACACAAGAAGGTGATGTTCGAGACCCCTGACGGCCAAAGACTATGCTTCATGGGACAAGCTTCAGGATTACACACCCCGTTAGTATCATCTCTCAAAGCTCAGAGAATGATGGAGAAAGGATGTCAAGCGTTCTTAGCCAGCGTCACAAACGTGGAAAAAGAGACACCACTTAAGGTTGGAGATGTCCGTGTTATACAAGAATTTCCAGAGGTATTTCCCGATGACTTGCCAGGATTGCCGCCAACTCGGGAAATAGACTTCACGATAGAATTAGTACCAGGAACCGAGCCTATCTCTAAGGCACCATACCGGATGGCACCTACGGAACTCAAGGAGTTAAAGACGCAGCTACAAGAACTCCTAGACTTGGGTTTTATTAGGCCAAGCTCCGGTGCTATTCGTGAAGAAGAAGGATGGAAGTATGTGGATGTGTATAGACTATCGTGAGCTGAACAAAGTAACAATTAAGAACAAGTACCTGCTACCTCGGATCGACGATTTGTTTGATCAACTCCGAGGTGCGACTGTATTTTCAAAGATCGATTTATAGTCCGGGTATCATCAGCTCAAAGTAAAAGGAGAAGATATTCCTAAGACAGCCTTTAGGACTCATTATGGACATTACGAGTTCTTGGTTATGTCCTTTGGTCTTACCAACGCACCAGTCGTGTTTATGGACTTGATGAATAGGGTCTTCAAGGATTACTTAGATAAATTTGTCGTTGTGTTCATCGACAACATTTTAATATACTCCAAGGATGAAGTAGAGCACGAGGAACATTTGAGGTTGATTTTAACGCGATTGAAGGAGCATCAACTCTACGCCAAGTTCAAGAAATGCGAGTTTTGGCTTTCGCAAGTGGCGTTCCTCGGGCACATTATATCAAAAGATGGAGTTGCAGTAGACCCATCAAAGGTAGAGGCCGTGAAGGATTGGCCCAGACCAAAGAACGCATCTGAAGTAAGAAGCTTTCTAGGGTTAGCAGGTTATTATAGGAAGTTTGTGGAGGGATTTTCAAAGACAGCCACTCTGCTCACCAACCTGACTCGGAAACAACAAATATTTAACTGGAATGATAAGTGTGAAGAAAGCTTCCAGTTGCTTAAAGATAAGCTTTGCTCAGCACCAGTACTCAGTGTACCGACACCCAACGATAAGTTCATAGTCTACTGCGATGCATCAAAGCAAGGATTGGGTTGCGTGCTGATGCAAAATGACAAGGTGATAGCCTACACCTCACGACAATTGAAGGAGTACGAGCAACGCTATCCAACTCATGATATGGAGTTGGCAACGGTGGTCTTTGCATTAAAAATATGGCGCCATTATCTTTACGGAGAACGGTGCGAGATTTATACAGACCACAAGAGTTTAAAGTACTTATTTACTCATAAGGAGCTCAACATGAGGCAGCTCAGATGGTTGGAGTTAGTAAAGGATTACGACTGCGAAATCCTATACCACCCAGGAAAGGCGAACGTAGTTGCCGATGCGCTTAGTAGGAAAAGTTATGGAAATTTAGCAGCTTTAGCCGGAATAGAAAAGCCGCTACAGCAGGAGCTGATCAGTGCTTGAATAGAAGTAATTGTAGGCAAGCTGGCTAACTTGTCTATCAGTCGAATCTACTAGAAGATATACGAAATGGTCAGGTATATGACGACACACTAGCAGCACATATGGATGCAGTCAAAGAAGGTAAGGCTACAGATTTCTCAATATCTAGCCAAGGTTTATTGAGATATAAGGATAGGGTATGCGTGCCAAATGATCGAAGTATTAAGAAGACGATTCTAGAAGAAGCGCACAGCACCCCGTACTCAGTTCATCCAGGGTCTACCAAGATGACTCAGGACATCAAGGCAATCTATTGGTGGCCAGGGATGAAGAAGGACATAGCAGAGTTTGTGTCCACGTGTCTTATATGCCAACAAGTGAAAGCAGAACATCAGCGGCCTGCAGGCTTATTGCAACCACTTAGCGTACCAGAATGGAAGTGGGACGATATAGCTATGGACTTCGTGACGGGTCTGCCAAGGACGAATAAGCAGCATGATTCCGCTTGGATAGTAATAGATAGACTAACCAAGTCGGCTCATTTCCTTACTGTTAAGACTTCATATACGGTAGACCAATATGCAGACATCTACATCCAAGAGATAGTACGGTTGCATGGAATCCCCAAGACAATAGTGTCAGATAGAGGGTCGGTGTTTACATCGAGATTTTGGGGAAGTTTACAGCAAGATATGGGTACTAAGTTAAGTCTTAGTACAGCTTTTCATCCTCAGACAGATGGGCAGTCTGAGCATACGATTCAGATTTTAGAGGATATGCTACGCTCGTGTGTACTTGATTTCGGAGGATCATGGAATAAGTACTTGCCATTGATAGAGTTCTCCTACAACAACAGCTACCAGTCAACGATCAGGATGGCACCTTATGAGTTACTATATGGAAGAATGTGTCGATCACTGTTGCACTGGGATGAGGTAGGTGAAAGGCAGCTGCTAGGTCCCGAAGCTGTTAGACAAGCTCAAGAAGCAGTAGCGCTTATTAGACAGCGTATGCTTGCTGCTTAAAGCCTTTAGAAAAGCTATGCAGATGCCAAGCAACGCGATGTGGAATTCCAAGTTGGAGATCAAGTCTTCCTGAAGATATCTCCTATGAAAGGTGTAAAATGGTTTGGGAAGAAAGGCAAGTTTAGTCCCCGATTCATAGGTCCTTTTGAGTTATTGGACAAAGTGGGAGCAGTTGCGTATAGACTAGCCCTATCGCCAGCACTAGCAGATAGTCACAACGTGTTCCACATCTCGATGCTACGCAAGTATGTGTCAGACCCATCTCACATCCTCAAGTACGATACGATAGCACTCCAGAAAGACTTGAGTTACGAGGAACAACCAGTTAGCATCCTCGATAGGGGGATGAAGCAGTTACGGTCCAAGAGCTTTCCTATAGTCAAAGTCCTATGGAGTAATAGTTCTGAACGAGAGGCAATGTGGGAGTTGGAGGAAGACATGCAAGGCCGGTATCCGGAGTTATTTGGTAAGTAAATTTCGAGGACGAAATTCTTTTTAGTAGGGGAGAATTGTAGAGTCCAAGAACTTTACTTAGCTAAGTTAGATATTAGTATAATAGTAATAATAGTATTATCTTTATGACTGTGGATTTTTGGTTCAGACCGGGATTTATTTGGACACTCATAGTAGTACTTGTAGATTTTCTAAGTTTAACCTATAGTTTAAGAATATTAATTTTAACCTAAGGTTTGATTAATATGACTGATATTGAGGATAATATTTAGTATACTATAAGGTTTAGATAAGAACCAATTAGATAATAGCACATGTTATGTATGGGTTTATTAATGATTAAGTATTTTGAGGATTTAATTTATTAAGGTTAAAATTTGAATACTCTAAGGTCAGTCAGCAGCTTTGAAAACGTTAGAGGGCTTAGTCAAGGCTATTTTACTCAATTTAAATTAAGCTAAAAATGTGTAATTTTGTGTTTAAATAATCAGCGTATGTCGATATATCGCAGCTATAGGGGGCGATATATCGCAGCTATACACATTTTGGTGTAAGGTTTAGATTGATCATAGAAGTACTCAAGGTATCCCAAACTCTAGCCCATTTCTGTATTATGTTCTTTAAAGTTCTCATAGTCTTCTACTCATTCTAACCTTATTCTTATTCTTGGTTAGGAAATCCAAGTTCTTAAGCACAAGGTTTTTGGTAAGTATATTTTGATAGTATAGTTCCTTCTTCACTTTCATCCCTTTTCTTCAATATTCTCACCTTATTATAAATGGTTTTTAGGAGTGTTCCAAGGTCCCAAACTTGTTCTCATATCCCGGTAATTTTGGTAAGGAAAATAGGATAGGATTTATGTGTTATATGCTTTTATATGCTATCTTATGATTTTATGTTATGCAATATGTTATGATAAGTATGATTGTAGACTTGGGCATATGACCTATATGACTAACAAGCCCCAAATAGATTATGGGCATATGACTTGCTTAGCTAGCAAGACTCCACTAATCTGATTGGCATATGACTAGTTTAGTTTATTGGACCCCAAGTAATAATGGTCATTATAGTATGTATGTGACATAAGTGTTATAGTATGTTTTATGTTGCATTATGAATTTTTATGTATATGTCTATATGTTATATTTTCCTTGCTGGGCATTAGGCTCATTCCTTTTATGTTTATATGTGCAGGAAAATAGCTATAGTGGCGGGAAAGGTTCGTGGATGCTTGGGGAATGTGTATTGAGGCAGAATGGATTCAAGGAGTCGAGAGTTTCGATTTCGAGGATGAAGTCTTTGTTTTATGGTTTATGTGTATTTTTCCGCACCTATTTATGTAATCTCCTTTTTATTACAATTAAGTTATGTTTTCCTTTTTAAAACAATGGGATCCCATATCCTACTTTAAGTTTATGTAAGTTTAACATTTGTTTTTACAAGTTTTAATAAAGTTATGATATTTTCACCTGTAAGTTTTGTTAAAGATTAGTGTCTATGTATAGTTTTAGTTAATGGTCCAAGGTCTAGAGTAGTTGGGTCATTACAAAAGAAAAGTAAGATGCTTACACTGGCTGTCTTGTTTAGGGCCTTGTTGATCATCTGATCGACCCCCATTTCCTCTGTCCCTGCCATGGCTGTAATGCCCCGAATTTCCTAATAAGGGTTAGGACCCTGATTAGGAGGTCGGGAGGGCCATAATTGAGTTATGATGCTATTTAATGATCATATGCATGTGTTATGTGAATTATATTATTTTATGATGGTAAATGCATGCATATGGGTGTATTTATGAATATAGGGGCATTTTGGTAATTTGGCCGTTGTGGGCTTAATTGTGTATTTTGGGTGCATGGTGTGATTAATTAATATAGCCACATTATAAGGTGAATTGGTTCGAGCTATTCGACATGAGACGATCATGAAATGTTAGTGTTCGGTCTAGTCATAACGGGTTTAAGTTCGGGGCTCGGGGTGAGTCTCGGGGTCATTTCAATGATTAGAGCATTACCGGGAATAAAAGGGTAATGGGATATGATTTATTGGTATTTGAGATTATTTCGAATAGCGGGAATTGGAGAGCGTTAATTATAATTAACGAGATAGGTGGGAAAGGACGGTTTTGCCCTTGGGAAGGCTTTAGAAACTTTTAATGACCTAGGGGCATTTAGGTCATTTGGTTTGGATTTATATTGACTTTCAAGGCTGTAGAAATTCAGAACAAAAATAGAGCATCATCCTCATCTCCTTCTTTCTCTCCCGTACATGTTCTTCCCTTCATTTTCCTTTGAATTTTGAGAACCAAACCGAGGCAACAAGTTAGGAGAGCAAGGCTTGAGGACTTAGGACCTTGGTTCAATCAGTGAGGGGCACCTAAAGCAAGCTTGAGGCAAGTTCCAGCCATTAATTCTATGGTGTACTATGTTTTGGGCTTTAGTTTTCAGCTTATGATTGTGTTGAGGATAGTTTGGATTAATGGAAGTTTTGATTAATGTTTACCTTGGGTTTTGATGAGGGTTTGATATAGATGATGTTTAGGGGTTGGATTGAGTGTTTGGATGAGGTTTGGGACTGGTTTGAAGGTTTGGTTTCGAGGAAAAACGCAGGGGAAGAAAGGTTGTTGTTTGTTGTTTTGCGTAAAGGGTCGCGGCATGGCTATGGTGAGCCGCGGCCTATGTTGGTTTCTGGGGAGGTTTTGCCTCTGTCAAGGAGGTGAGTCGCGGCATGGCTGTGGTGATCCACGGCCCATAGAGGTATATTTGGCCAGAAATGGGTTTTTGACTTGGGGATGCTAGCTTTAGGCCTCGGGGTCGATCCTACTACCCGGTTAGGTGTGGATTGATGTCCCGGAGGCTAGATATTGGTTTGGGAACCTATGTCGATTATTTTTATTGATGGTATCCTATATTTGGTTATGACTAGGTGACCGCTAAAGGACTAAAAGTTGATCGTTCTCAAGGGTCGTTCTTTTAATCATTCTAGCTCGAATTTGAGGTAAGAAAACTACACCCGGTTGAATATTTGAACGGGACTAAGGTCTCCCTGATATATATATGACTGAGAGAATGGTATTATGCCATGTAGTAAGAAAATTGCACCCTGTGTATATGTGACATGCATGGCTATTCTTGATGCATGTTGGTTGACTATTAAACGTGGCATGCATGGCTATTATTGGTGCATGTAGGATTGTTAAATATAATGCATGTGATGCACAAGAAATATGTGATTAGGACATGCTTTGTATACTGAGTATGATATCGTTCAGAGCTTGAGCCTCTGTTTTTGTGCATGGTCCTAATTGTACTAGTACCTGTTAAGTAAGCATGATGAATACCTTGTTTATGGATATTGGACATGTGATATGTGTTTGGTGGCATGGCTTACTTGTGTATGGAACTGACTTATTAGTCAGATTCGGCAATGGTGTAAGATCCATCTGTGAAGCTGTGATTTATTAGTCAAGTTCACAATGAGTTGAACACTGGTCGTGTTTTACTGACCTAAGAGTCAGAGATGGCATAGCATTATGAACGCCGAGCCAAATGAAGATTAGATCTAATCGATATCAGCAAGAATGACTCATATGGGGTATTAACGCTGGACCGACCCTAAGGTCGACGAACTTATAAGCGCTTGGCTAGTCTGAGACTAGTTATTCAGAGCCAGGGCATATGGCCCCGGTGAGTGTTTGTCACATGGCTAGGGAACGCTGTTCCACAGTTATGACTCTAGAGTCAGGAGGAAGCTTATGTTGGTGACTAATCACCATGCACCTATCCTGTTAAAGCTAGTGAGATGCTCACTTATTTGTTAAGCCCTGGTGATCCTATCGTCACATGGCTAAAGGGTGTTGTTCCCATATTAGTGACTTTTGATATTTGTTAAGCCCTGGTGATCCTATCGTCACATGGCTAAAGGGTGATGTCCCCATATTTGTGACTTTTTGTGATAGTCACCTATTTGTTTGGACTGTTGGTCCTGAATAATTAATACAATCACTGTTGATATTATATCATGTTATATTGTGTTTTCTTGCTGGGCTTCGGCTCACGAGTGCTATGTGGTGTAGGTAAAGGCAAAAGAAAGCTGGACCATCCTTGAGTTGGAGAGCTTAGGTGATGACGTGTACATATGCAGCTGCTCATCCGCCACGGCCGAGATTTAAAGAGGAACTAGGGTTAAACCATGTTTTGCCGCATAGAACGTCCTGTTGAAAATATTTTCTTGTAGCAGACTCTAAAATTATAATTTTGGGATCCCAACATATATATTAAACGTTCTAATGAAACGTTACATCTTAACCAAAATTTTAATCCCTAAACCGCTAATCATACTTAGTTACACGATTTTGGCCAAATAACTCGATTAGTGAGTTTAGCACTGTTTACAAGGCACACCGTAACGGTCCCTGGAGTTGGGGTGTTACAATGGCCTCTTTGCAGCAGTCATGTTTGAGGATTTTGGCCAGGCGGTCCTTGGCAGACCTCAAGGCACAGTGTGACAGTTCCCTCCCGGGAGAAGCCCCCCCAGCTTATTGTGTTTGTTCAGTAGGGGCTAGGGGTGATGGAGCTTTGTCAGCTGGAGCGTTTGGAGGTGGAACCTCTTGCTTAAGAGGATGTTGTTCGGTGTCTTGGGCAGAAGGCTCGTCTACCGAAGGGCCCGAGGCTCGATTCCTCTTAGCCGAGGGCATTTGGTTGGACTCCCCAGCATGTCGCCTGGATGACTTCTTCCTGCGAACCAGGGGGACTTCTTCTTCCTCCTGAGTGCTGTAGATGTCGAAGACATTAGTAGAGGCCATTTCTACAAAAGAAGTAAACATGCGAACAGTGAGCCAAAATGGATGACAAATTATGTTGCATCAGAAAAGAAATAAAGAAAAATTGTAAAGTCCAATACCCGAGCTATTACTACTGGTCGATATACTATTGACTCTACTAGTCATACACTCACTCTCTGGCATGAAGAAGTCTGGCCCTAGGTTTGGAGCATATGTAAAATTGCCATCCCCGTCAAATAAGTGAAAGGGAAGTGGCAAGCTATCTAGGAATGAAATAACTGTACAATTTTCGTCAGAGGACTCGTCTAAGTCTATGAAGGGCTCGGTCACCTTTTGTTTTCCCTTTCCTTGGGGGGCAGAAGACCTTTCTGCTGGGGGGGTACCAACGGGTTCCCTGATTGTAACCCCAGTTGGTCTCCGTCGAGGAGGAGACACTGGCGGTTGCTGCTCAGGTTCTTCCTCGGCAGTGGCACTACCTGCCGCAGATTCCCTCACATCCTGGTGAAGGGCCAGGAGGCCAACTAGCCTCAAGTTGGCCTCGGTGACCAGATATTTGACGCTCTTCTCAACGTCCGTCATGCTGGCCAACATGGCAGACCTCAACACCATGTCTGGTGTTGGGTCTGGTCGCAACCATGGGCCTGAAAAACACAAGAAGTTTAAAAAAAAATGCAAGGAAAAATGCTAAATAAAAACAGCGACCAGTGGAAAAAGACTTTTACCTCCTCGAGTGAAGGCCAGGTTATTCGCGACCATGTCGGTCGTGAGGAAATACTCCTGACTGTATTTCCCCACATTTGAAATGTGGGTTGTGTCACTCAGAAAGGTTCGGCTAGACTCCTGGTGAAAAAAGTGAAAGAACCCCGTACCAGACTGTTGGGGTTGGACTTAAGGTCAAAAAGGTAATTGACCTCGTGAGGGGTAGGCTCAGGCCATTTTTTGTGATTATAAAGGATATAGAGTGCAGCAAGCATTCTATATCCATTTGGTGTGATTTGAAACAGGGCGACTCCAAAATAGTTCGCCACCCCCAGGAAGAATGGATGAAGAGGAAGGGTAGCCCCAGCCTCTATGTGATATCTCAACTAGGCGCTAAAAACGCCTCCAGGAAAATTCGCCCGCTCGTCCGCAGTAGGGAGTTTGAGGGTTACCTCATAAAGGTCGTATTTTCTGAAGTAGTTGGCCAGCATCCTAAGGGTTACATGACTAAATGGGGCAAGATACCAGTCGATGTCAGGAAGAACCGAATACCGAGGACGGACTCTGACTTGGATGCGAGGGTCAGGAGAATTATTATCTCGACCACTGGCCGAGGGAACCCCAGCCTGCGAGCCAGGCTAGGCTGGAGGATTTGAAGGATTTTTCTTCTTTTTGGCATTAGACTTGGCACGACCCATGCTGACGGGAGTTGGTTGAGGTCTTGGAGGAGAAACTCGTGAAAAGGGAATCTCTTGAATTCGATGAGCTGGCTGCTCTTCACCCTCGAGCAGCTGTACAAGTAAGTCATCGTCTATCGGCCTCTCACCTCCCCACAAGTCTGGCATTAAAAGCTGCGAACAGAAAAAGGGGAAGGTGAGGAGGAAAAGCCTAAGAAGTTGGTTAAAATAACGATGTTCGTGTATACAAGTCTAACTTTTATACGACCAGCAACATTCTAACGAAAAATTGAAATTTTTATACGAACAGTTTGAAAAACAGATCAAAAAGTGAAAGTAAAAAGTTTTTTCTGAAAAAGCTTTTTCAACTCCAGTAAGGGCGGGAAAAACCCAGTTTTTCAACTAGCCTAAAAATCGAATTTTTACTTCGATTTTACGTCCTAAACCTATAATCCCGACTATCAAACTGATTCATAACCCTTACAAAGCAAGTATGCTCTACCATATCTAACATCAATCGGCAAACGTCCAACTTTCCTATATTTTTACCCAGGAACACGACACTGTTTCAGAGCCTAAAAAGCTAGCATAAACAGACATGCACAGCACAATAAAGGGTATGAAAGTTTTGAAATTTACCTATACAAAGATTGAGAAGTCTTGGAGAAACTTTGATTCTAGGCGTGCGAGTAGCAGATTCATGGAACAACAAAGGATGATCTTCAGAGAAATTTCTGGGTTCTGTCTTGGGAGTTCTTGGAGTGTTCTTGACAAAGAGATAGCTAGTAAAAGGTGAAAAAATAATTTTGAAGGCTATATATATTGTCTGAGATATGTTAAAAAGAGGCAATCATAAGTTCCCCTTTTTCGAAGCATGGGGAAGCGTGATAGCCGTCAAAAGTTTACTTGGGAATCGAAAAGGCATGGTTGGATGAGATTAGGTCATTTTTTTCAAGGAGGCACGAACTACTCTGACAGATTTGGTGGGGTAATCGAAGGGTCATTTTCCTAAAGTTTATTTATTGCTGGTCGTAATAAATAAACTTGGGGGCAAATGTTATCCAAAAAGCAGGTATGGATGACGTGGCAAATATTTTCAACATGTGGCTGACACCTGGCAGAGGTCCTGTTCGACCATCGATCAGGGATGTTCCCCTGACACAGCATTTGAGTTTTATATACGACCAGACTGCTCGTATACTCCGCATATTTTTGAGTAATCTTGTACAGTTGTAATCATATCCGAGATTATTTCCCTTTATACCTGATTATCCGATTAATTAGGTAAAAATATCTTTGATTGATTCATGTAACCCACCTTGAGCCTATAAATAGAGAAGAAGTAGCTCAAGGGAGGGACTTTTTGGCTAATTTTTGTTTGTGATTTAGAAGAGAGAGCAAGAGAATTTTGGCTATTATCTTTCGGTTGTATTACTCATCCCTCTAAGGCTTGTGAAACTCAAGAACCCTAGTTCTTTGATCACCCCTTTGAGAATCAAGATCAATAATAGCCTAAGTGGACATAGGTCATTACCAATTCTTGGGACCGAACCACTATAAATTGTTGTGTTGTCTATTTTTCTTTCCATTAAATCTTATTCAATACTTTCGATCACATCAAGCATTTGACTCCGTGTCAGTTGGCCAAAACGATGGTCAACAATTAGAAATTTCAAAATTAAAAAAAATATATAAATATTTAACTAAAAACATGAGAACAAAATAATATTTTTCCTAATCTAAAAATTAATAAACATAAAATTTGACAAACAAATTATGCCAGAGATGAATAATAGCATACTTAAAAAAAAAAAAGATATCGGATAAATATATACGTATTCTTAATTAAAGACCAAAAATCATGAATTATAAGAAAGTGGAAAAAGTTTGATCAGTGGAAATTACCATTTTGGCTCCATGAGATTATGTCTATTACCATGTTTAGTATTGGGCTTCTTAAAAAGAACTAAAAATAACCCTTAAAAGTACAAACATAGCCCCTTTTACATGTTTTTTTGGTCAAATTGTTTTGAAAAAAATAATTAAAAATACCCTCATTTTTTAATAGAAATATTTTGTAAGTTTGATTAACAAAACATAAAATTTTAAATAAATAAAATCCAAAACTAGCTAGAGATCGGTAATTATAGAACCTAATTATCAACCAAGAATTAGTTAAATTCCAATGGTATTTTTTTAAGGAAAATTCCAATGTATTTATGTAAACAGCATATGATATATAAACTCAAATATTAGACTCACTAATAACAAGACTTATTTTTAAAATAATAGATGTTATATATTTTTGTAGGAATAAATGTTATTAAAAATATATATAACTAACTGAAAAATATATGATGCAATTGTAAAAATTTAATGTAACATTAAGTGTGCTATCATTATTGTTAAAACATTTCAGTACATTATATAAATAAATCATTTTTATTGAGCCTTTAAGTGTTACTGGGTATATTCAAGATCGTATCACCAGTAATTTGTTGTCCCAAAAATATAATCAATTTGGGAAATTTGAGTTTCTATGCATAATGTGGGGTATTAATTAAAAGAAAAATGCTAGGCATTGTAATCATTTCAAAATAATGTCAATTCATTTGACAATATCCAAAATACCCCTGCCATTATTTTTTCCATTATCTTCCTCTTCTCTCTTCTCTTTTCCCTCTATCTCACCTGACCTCACGCACCACCAACACTAGAAAAACCTCCATATCTTCGTGTATTTGTAGAGATAAACACAATACCCAAAAAAACATAAATTTTGAGGATTCTTAGAGTAGAAATTATGGGTAAGTAATTTTTTCTTTAATACTTGGACTAGTGATATTTCCTACAAACATTTTTGGCATTTCAAACAAATTTGAGCATTATTTGCACAAATTTTTAGTGTGTTTTCGTTTTTTTGTCGATCTTCGTTTTCTGCAATTTTTTTCAGGTTTGTTTTGTGCTTGATGGTTGTTTGATGCAGGCTCGATGGTAATGTGAATTCTCATGGTTTCACGCATGCTCAATAATTGCTCAATGCAGGCTCGATGGTAGTGTGCATTCTCATGGTT
Source organism: Humulus lupulus (assembly GCF_963169125.1). Lineage (NCBI taxonomy): Eukaryota > Viridiplantae > Streptophyta > Magnoliopsida > Rosales > Cannabaceae > Humulus > Humulus lupulus. Next base: position 76,882,945 of record NC_084800.1, read on the forward strand.
TCACGCATGCTCGATGCAGGCTCTGTAGAGTCCAAGAACTTTACTTAGCTAATTGTTTAGTAGTATTATAGTATGTTTAGTGTTATCATTGTTACTTTGGATTTTTGGTTCAGACCGGGAGTTATTTGGACACTCATAGTAGTACTTATAGATTTTCTAAGTTTAACCTATAGTTTAAGAATATTAAGTATAACCTAAGGTTTGATTAATGTGTCTGATATTAAGGATTATATTATTATATTATAAGGTTTAGACATCAACCAATAGGATTTTTAAGCACATGTTTTGAATGGTAATTAAGGATTAAGTATTTTTTAGGATTAAATTAAATAAGGGTAAAAGTTTGAATGTATAGGGTCAGTCAGCAGCTTTGAGCACGTTGAGGGCTTAGTCAAGGCTGTTTACTCCATTCAAACTCAGCTAAAAATGTGTAAATTCGTGTTTAAATATTCAGCGTATGCCGATATATCGCAGCTATAGGGGGCGATATGTCGCAGCACGTAGATACGGAAAACACGAATCGATGCACGGTCGCCTCGGGAACAAAGGTCCAGGCGATATATCGCCTATAGGGGGCGATATATCGCCTCCACCAGCATGAATTCAAATACATTTGAATTCTTTTCCTTTCAGCCATTCAAACTCCTTCAACAGTCCAGCATCTTCTGAACGAGTCTTCAGCCTCTGCTGAACGATTATTCAAATGATTTTCACCTAAAAAGCCATTATTTTTATTCAAGTAAAATCAAGATATTTTCATTCCCAAACTCTATAAATAGGACCTAGTACCCAGCCATTATTCACCATTTGCTCTAAGTTCAGAGGCTGCTAGTGTTAAGTGAGTGTGAGAGTGTAAACACTTGGTTTGGGGAAAAACTATAAGCTTAAACATCATAAGCTTATCAAACACTTTGGGAAGTAAGTGAGTGCTATAGTATTTCGGTGGATGTTAGATTGATCTTGCAATCTTTGAGGTAAACCCAAAACTCTAGTTCTTTTCTGTATTTTTATGTTATTTCCTTTCTCAAAACCTTCTACTCAGTCCCCTAACCTTATTCTTATTTTGGTTAGGGAATCCAAGCTTTTAAGCATATAAGTTGGTAAGTATGTTTTCTATGGTTTAGTCTTTCCATCTCTTTCATTTCATCTCCTTTCTTTAGACTTACTCTTTCTTATGGTTTTAGGAGTGTTCCAACAATCCCAACTCAGTCCATAATCTCGGTAACTTTGGTAAGGAAAATAGGCTAGAATCTACATGTTTATGATTATGCTATTTTATGTGTTATGTTTTCATATGTTATATGTTATTGATGTGTATGTTGTAGGCTTGGGCATATGCCTATTTGACTAACAAGACCCCAAAAGGATTGTGGGCATAAGCCTATTTAGCTGGTAGGACCCCACTAATCTCATGGGCATAAGCTTGTTTAGTCTATGGGACCCCAAGTAATAATGGCCATTATAATAAGTGAATTATGTGTTATGATATGTCTTTATGTTTTCTTATGAAATTATGTATATGACTCTGTGTTAGGTTTTCCTTGCTGGGCATTAGGCTCACTCCTTTCTGTTTATGTGCAGGAAAATAAGTTTAGAGGCGGTAAGATTCGTGACGCTTGGAGGGTGTGTATCGATGATGAATGGAGTCAAGGGGCCGAGCGTTATTCGATTCGAGGATATAGTCTCCTTTTATGTTTTTATGGTTTTTATGTGTATTTTCCACATTATTATGTAATGTCTTTTATTTTAAATCTTGTTTTGTTTTAAAGACAATGGGATCCCAAAATCCTTCTTAGTATTCTGTTTCTTTGTAAATAACTCTTATTTTCAAGTTACTCAATAAATTATGGTATTTTCGTAAAAATGTAAGTTTTATGTATAGTTTCGATAATGGTCCAATTAGTCTAGATTAGTGGGTCATTACAGGCTCAATGGTAGTGTGCATTTTCATGGTTAATGTGCATTTTCATGGTTTCACACATGCTCGATTGTTGCTCAATGCAGGCTCGATGGTAGCGTGCATTCTCATGGTTTCACGCATGCTCAATAGTTGCTCGATACAGGCTCAATGGTAGTGTGCATTTTCATGGTTTCATGCATGCTCGATGGTTGCTCGATGCAGGCTCGATGGTAATGTGCATTCTCATGTTTCCATGTATGCTCGATGGTTGCTCGATGCAGGCTCGATGGTAATGTGAATTTTCATGTTGCCATGTATGCTCAATAGTTGCTCGATGTAGGCTTGATGGTAACGTGAATTCTCATGGTTTGGTGGTGTGCATTTTCATGGTTTCATGCTTGCTCGATGGTTGCTCGATGTCTGCTTGATGCAATTGCAGCAGCTCTAGAGCGTGGGGTGAACATTTACTCTGTGTTCCCCATTTTACACCATTGAGTCATGGAGGGATTCATACAAAGAAACCATTTACCCAACTGGGAACGAGGATGATTGGACAGTTCCAGATGACATTAAGATTATGGAAGTTGGTGTACCTGAAGATAAACAACCAGTTGGTCGTCCAAAGAATAAAAAGTTATGAAGACCAAGGAAAAATCGTTGGCCATCCGACGGGGGAAAACTTGTGAAAGAGTGTAAGTGCAGTAGATGTGGTGGTCGTGGCCACAACAAGTCCTTGTGTAAAGCCAGACTCTAAGTTTAATTTTTGTTGTATTTTATTTAATCTGAACTGCCTAGGGATTTTTATTATGGGTCATGAAAGACCTGTCTTTGCTGTTTTTTTCTGGGTTGTTGCTCGATGGTTGCTTGATGGCTGCTTAATGGCTACTCGATGCATTCTCGATGGATACTCGATACATGGCTGTGTAGTTAGAATTTCCATGTGTTAGTTGGCTGCTCAATGCATGCTCAATGGCCACGTAGGTATGCTCGATGGTTGCGCGATGCTTTCTCCTCGATGCATGCCTGTTAATTGTAACTTGTAATGTTTATCTATTTAACCAAAAATGATGCATGCATGTTCGATACATACTCAATGGCCACTTGATGCAGGCTTGTTCGAGTCATGCTTGATGGCCACCAAGGCATGCTCGATGGCTGCTTGATTCTTGCTCGATTGCTGGTTAATGCGCCTGTTAATTGTAACTATTAATGTTTATCTAAATAATATGAAATACTTGAAGTAACACCCTACTACCTAGGGACTATTACGGTTTGTGTTTTAAACAGTGATAAACTCGCTAACCGAGTCATTTGGCCATAATCGTGTAACTAAGTATGATTAACGATTTAGGGTTAAAATTTTTGGCCAAAGGTACAATGTTTCACTAAAATGTTTACTATATACATTGGGATCCCAAAATATATTTTAAAGGTTAATTACAATAAAATATTTACAACCAACCGACCTAAGCGGCAAAATAGGGTTTAACCCTAGTTCCTCTTTAAACCCTTGGTCGTGGTAGTCGAGCAGCTGCATATGTACACATCGTCACCTAAGCTCTTCAACTCAAGGACGGTCCAGCTTTCTTTTGCCTTTACCTGCACCACATAGCACCCGTGAGCCGAAGCTCGGCAAGAAAACTCAATATGCTCATGTACAAGTAATAACATGTCACTAAATCATAATAGCATGCCTAGCAATAATAGATGTAATGCCCCGAAAATCCCTAATGCGGTTTAATGGCTGGATTAGTAGGCCGGGAGGGCCATAATTGTTTAATTATGCTATTAAATGATTATATGCATGTTTATATGAATTATATTATAACATGATGTTAAATGCATGCATGTGGGTCCACATTTCATTACAGGGGTGTTTTGGTAATTTGGCCCGTTGAGGGCGTAATTGTATATTTGTATGCATGTCGGTGACCTATTATTGAGACCACATTATAATGTGGATTTGTTCGAGCTATTCGGCATGAGACGGTCTTGGAATATTAATTAGTGGTTTAGTCATAACAGGTTTAAGTTCGGGGCTTGGGGTGATTTTAATGATTAGAGCATTGCCGAGAATTAAAGGCTGACGAGATATGAATTGTTGGTGTTCGAGGATATCGAGAATAGCGGGAATTGGATAGCGTTAATTATGATTAACGAAATAGGTGGAAATGTCAATTTTGCCCTTTGGAGACTTTAGAAACCCTTATTTGACCTAGGGGTATTTTGGTCTTTTCACCCCTAGGATAGATATAAGCCATTGAAGGCTGTAGAAAGAAGAGAAAATAGAGCATAAATCAAATCTTTCTCCCGTACCTGTTCTCTTCCTTTTTCTTTGTAATTTTTTAGCCTAACTTAAGGATTCAAGCTTGGGAAGTAAGTCTTGAGAGCTTGGGAGTGTGTTCCACCATTGAAGAGCATCATAATCTGAGCTTGAGGTAAGTTTCTAGCCATTAAATTCCCTAGTTTGCTCTGTTTTAGCTTTGGTTTTCAGTTGGGATTTCTAGGTTGGATGATTGGTTTTGTTGGGAGTTTTTGGGTAGGGTTCCTATGGTTGTGATGCTTAGGGCATGTGGGAATGGTTTTTGGGTTCATTTGGCACCAAAAATGAGGTTTGGAAGCATTGGAATCGAGTTGGAATTGAAGGAGTCGAAGGAAGAGCTTTTAGGGGAGGTTCTGGCTGGGTGTAGCGCTAAAGCGCCCACCAGAGGGCGCTATAGCGCTACCCAGTGCTCTGTTGGGTGGTTTGGGGTTCTGAGTATAGCGCTGGGGCGCTAGTGAGCAGCACTGTAGCGCTACTCTATTCCTTCAAAATCTTGTTTTTAGTGTTTTTAAGGGTTTTTGGCTCGGGGTTTCAATCCTTAAGCCCCGGGATCGAATCTACTCACCGTGCGGGTACGTTTCAAGGTCCCGAGAGTGGGGTCAGGTCAAGACCCTTTCATTGTTGATTTTCATTAATGGAGGTTATAATTGGTTATGATTAGGAAACTGTTAAGGAACCAAAAGGTCGATCGCTCTCAGGAGTCATTCTTATTATATTTCTCGCTCGAACCAGAGGTAAGAAAACTGCACCCTATATGTGACATGCATAATTGTTGTTAAGGCATGTTGGTTGATAAATGTGGACATTGATGGCTGATGGACCCAAAACGAGTATGTTTTAAATATTTATACTCGCAAGTGCACAAATCGTATATGGAATATAGTGTTCGTGTAAGCACGAGATCGAACCCAAAAGAGTTGTCTAAAATCGAAAAGAAAACTATTTTAAACCAAAACTAATAAATTCTAACCTAGTTCCAAAGATTGATGAGATTTTGAATAATGAAAATAAAAATAAAAGACAATAATATAGAAATTAAAGACAATATATATTACTAAATTAATAATTGCAAACAAGATGGTAAAATAAGATTATTAAGGATTAGAATCCACAAAATATAAGTTCAATAATATTTATAAGTACATTAATTCCCAAGTTTTAGTGATAGTTAAAATAATTTAAACTATCATTTTCTAAATAGATTTATAATTTTAAGCACAAATTACTTCTAAAAAGATAGGATTTTTCTTCACTTTTCAAAATTATAATTTCAAAGCATTTAGTGTAAATCAATCTAATGAAATAACAAATAAATCAATGAACATTATTTATAAGGCAAGACATAATATTTTTGTTCTAAGCATGGATGTGTACAATTTAATGACACATCTTACACAAAGAATATTATGTTTTTGCACTAATGAAGAACAGAGTGTAAATATGTGCTAACAATCCAAAATACATGATATTTAAGATGAAAGAAGATATTTGAAGAAGAAAATTCCATAAACTTTGTTGCACAAAATGGGAAATCAACATACAAAATAAACACTATCTAGTTACAAGTTGCTTCATCATGATCTTAATAATCTTATGAAAAAGATTAGAAGCACATAACTAGAGTAGAAATTACAAACATAAATAGGAAAATTTGGAGGATGAACCCCCAAAATTTTCCTCTAAAAATACATAGAAAATAACTAAAAAGAAGAAGAAGATGAAGAGAATTGAGAGGTTTTGAATGTGTAGAAATTATGGTATAGTAACCTCTCTCCTAAAAATGGACACCCTAAATGGTCTTCAAAACTCCCTATTTATAGCCAAAAATGAGGTATTAAAATAATCAATTTAAATTAATTAAATTGATTAAATTAATTTAATTAATTATAATATGGTAAATAGGAGTAAAATATAGGGTGTAATAATGATGTTTTGGGGTAAAATATGTAGAAAGTGGGGTAAAAAATGGTATTTTTGAACAAAATGGACAATGGGACATTGTTGGGCTCAAGACACAAAAGGAGCTAGCTGGAACTGTGGGGTGCAATGGCTGTTTGGGGTGTGGGCTATGGCAGGTGGCTGGGGCAGCTACTGGCGTCTGGGCGTGTTGGTGGAAGCTGCTGGAGAGGTGGAGTCAACGTGGGAAGGCAGGGGGCTGGGAATTGAAAAAGGCCCAGGCTGAGGAAGTGTGGCGTACGGCTAGAGAAAGAGGCATTTGGTGGGGAGAGCAGGCAGGTGGGCTTCTGGGCGTGGGCCTGGTTTGCTGAAGGAGGCCCAAGTGGTTGTTGAAGGAGCTGTTGGGCTTGGGCAAGCGTGGGCCCAGGGGCTAGTGGTCTTCAAAAATACCAATTTTTCATTTCTTTTTTCTAAAAAATGCCACCTTTCTTCCTTCTTTTCCTTACTTTTCAAGAACATAAATTCCTTACAAAATAAATATAAAATAAATCATAATACAATATTTTCAACTATAAAATAAATCAATTTAATTCTTTGAAAATATTAATTATAACTTAATTTATATTTTATATTTAAGTTCAATAATACAACATTTTTTTACCACTAACTTAACAATAATAATTCAAATAATTAACTACAACATTTTACAACAAAATAACTATAAAAACACACAAAAGTATATAAAATCATGATAAGACTAATAAATTCAAAATTATTTAAAAACTCAAGAATTAAGCAACAATTAGCACATAAAAAGTGGTAAAATAACTCTATTTTGTAGAGTTATCAATGGCATAATAAATGCTTAGCAGAGCTTGCTTACTTGTGTATGGCACTAATTAGTCAGGGACGGCACTGGTCGCATATTACTGACCTGGGAGTCAGAAACGGCATAAGCGTCCTGAACGTAGGGCCGATTAAATATTAGATCTAATCGATATCAGCATTGAATAACTCTAGAGCATTAATGATAGACCAACCCTAAGGTCAATAAAACTTATAAGCGCTTGACTAGTCTAGGACTAATTACTCAAAGCCAGGGCCTAAGGCCTAGGTGACAGTTTGTCACATGGCTAGGGAGCGGAATCCCATGGTTATGACTCTATGGTCATACGATAGGTTATATTGGTGACATGTTCATCGAGCACCTATCTTGATAAGCTAGTGAAAAGATCACTTATTTGTAAATCCCCGGTGACCCTATCTTCACATGGCTAAAGGGAGCTGAACCCACTTTAGTGACTATTCCAATTGTCACTCATCTGTTTTGGACTGAAAGTCCTGAATGATTATTATGATCATTGTTGATATTATATTCATGTGTTATTGTATTTTCTTCCTGGGCTTTGGCTCATGGGTGCTATGTGGTGCAGGTAAAGAGAAGAAAAGCTCACCTAGCCTTGAGTGGAGAGCTTAGGTGGTGTTGTGTACATATACGGTCGTGTGACCACCACGGCCAAGGAGTTCTCAGAGGAACTAGGGGGTTTACCCTATTTTTTCCGCTTAGGTCGGCGGGTTGTAAATTTGAAACAGTAATGACCATTTTGAGTTGTAAATAACTTGTAAATGTTTTTTTATGGGCCCATGAACAGTTTTATGCGTTAAATAAAATATATCCTTTCCTTTTGATTGGTTTTCCACCTTAGCCTATTAACAACACTAGAAGCATGTTTTTAACCGAAGGACTCGGGTAGCGAGTTAAATTTTTGGTTCACCGTAACTGTTCGGGGGTAACCAGGGCGTTACAATAGCCCTATTCGTGCATGTAAATAAGTCCAAGTAAATGATTGTGCTAATCAGATGAGTGACTATGGAGTCATAAACTTGGGCTTTGCACCCAGATCAGATAAGTGACTATGGAGTCACAAACTTGGGCTTTGCACCCTAATCGGATGAGTGACTATGGAGTCACAAACTTGGGTTTTACACCCTAATCAGATGAGTGACTATGGAGTCACAAACTTGGGTTTTGCACCCACAGCCATTTGACGATGCAGTCACCTAAGCCTTTTGGCCCTGGCTCTAAATAACTAGCCTTTAGACTAGACAAGCACTTTTGATTTCATTGAACTTAAGGTCGGTCAAGCATTTCATGCTTATGATGATAATGCTTGTGTCGATTAGATCTAATCTTTTCGACTTGCGTTAAACACACTAATACCGTTCTTGACTCATAAGCCAATACCATACGACCAGTGCTCAGTACTACTGCTAATCTTGACTGATAAGTCACAGCTTCACAATCAATACTGACACCAATGTTGATCCCTGACTAATAAGTCAGCGCTTCCTCAATGAGGTAATGCAGACAGACATATATCATATGTCAAATATTCATATATAAGGAATTTAGCATGCTTAATCAATAATCAGAAGCATAATTATAATCATGCACAAATACAGAGACTCAAGCTCTGATCAAACTCATATTCAACATTCATGCCATGCCCAAATCTCATGTATCTTATGCATCGCGTGCATCACATACTGGGTGCAGTTTTCTTACCTTTGGTCCAAGCACAGGTTACCAATAAATGAGCCACAAGCACGATCATGATTCCAAGCCCCTAGTGATAACCTAGTCACAACCATAAACGGTGTTTCAATGAGTTCAAGTTCCAAAACCCAATCCTGGGACCAATCCCGCGCTCTCGGGACCTCCAATTCCACCAAACAGGGTGGTGGAATCATCCCCCGAGCCCTCGGGTCAAAACCCAAAAAAGTACCAAAAAAACCACATTCTGAAGGTTATGTAGTGCTACCTTTGGGAGCTATAGTGCTACAAGCAGACTCAAAACCCCCAAAACAAAGCACCTAGCGCTGTAGCGCTACCAACCTAGCGCTACAGCGCCCAACCCAGAATTTCAAATTTCTAGGCTTCTCTCTTAGTGTTCTTCGAGCTTCAAAGCTTCAAATCCGATCCCAACCTATCCAAATCTCAAAATTAAAGTTCCCAAACATCCTAATATCCAAAAACCAATCAAACCCAAGCTTCAATTCATCCAAAAACTCATTAAAACATAAAATCTAATCAAAGCTTAAAAAATTTAAAAACTAAGAACTTAAAAATTAGATTACCTCCAATTAATTTGTTTCCCAACTAAATCCTCCAGCTAATAAGCTTCTAATCTTCCCTAGAATCGCTATGCCTCGATCCCCGCTTGAATCCGAGTACTAGAACTCAAGTTTCCTTCGAAAATGTGATTGGGTGTCGAAAATGGAACTTTGAGGAAGAGAGAACGTTATGAACGTTCTTTTTATGTTTCTGACAGGTTATTTCAAGCTTAAGTAGCCTCGAGAAAGTCCTAATGCTCGGGGTCCCGAAAATGCCCCCGGGGGTAAAATAGTCAAAATTCCCATAATTTTCCCTAATTTTACTAACTCTCAATTTATCATCAAATATTTATTCCCATTACCCAATAACCCGATAATGTACTAAATACCCCTTGACTCACTCCGAATCAAGTATGAATCCCGTTGTGACTTTCCCACTAGCTTACCTCATAGGATCGTCTCGTGCTAAGTAACCCTAGCATAACCAAATAATAATGAAGCACCACACACATGCCACATATATGCCAAATATACCCGAAATGGCCAAAATATGAAAATCACCCAATTAATCACATGCATATTTAATACACCTAAACATGCATATCAAGTCATATTATGATATAACTCACATAATCACATAATGATACACATAAATATCATAAAATTCCAAAATTTTCCATCCTGGCCCCCTAATCAAAGCCCTAAGCCTTATTAGGAAATTTGGGTCATTACATTTGATGCATGCCTATTAAATATAAAGATTTTGATAACATAAACTTTTAGCAAAAAATCATTAACTTTTCCCAATAAATATAAGGGTAGGGCCAGGATGTTTTTTCTTATATACAGTGAGTGAAAGAAAGGGAAAATTCAAAAAATGACATATAACAAAAATAAAACATCATTGGTTGCTTGATGGTCAAGGTTTGAGATTCTAATACCATAAGTCAGTCATCCAATTATTTCTGAACAACTCAATGTTATCATCGTAGATTGTGTCAAGTGGTAGCCTACCCAATAAGTGCTCGATGTGCTTAATGGCGTACACACCACAATCTCAACTGTAAACAAAACCACAAAATTTAGACAGTCAATATAAAATGCATTAGTAACAAAATCAAATCAAATAAAAAAGCCCCTATCGAATCACCATCGAACCTAATTATATGTAACCCCCATCGAACCTAGTGGATTAACTTTCGAACCCACATCCAACACTATCGAACCCCACAATCATTTTGGACCCCATCGAACCCTAGGATAACCAGATAAAACCCACCAAATGCAAACATAAAAAAAAATAAGTTTGAATGAATGAAGTTAAGTACCTAACTTTGGACTGGGGAACAAGATCTCCTAGTAGGCGATTCACCTTGAACTTTTTTGTTCTTTCTTCTCCTAGTGGAATCGTCAACCTGGGTTGTCCTTGAAAAGAGTTTATTGTAATAGAGATGGAAACATAATAGACCATGGCTTCATAAAGGTCTGCATGGCTTTGTCACTCACCACTGTCAAGTCTGAATCATAAATATTCAGTGTCCAAGTAGAAATGGACGCCTCAACTGCAAACCAATGTGCTTGAAGGTAGTTCTGGCACCAATATACAATGCTATCCCCTTCCACGATAATAGAAATTGTTTCTCAATTCTCGTGATCATTGACAACACATCGTCATCCCACAAAAAAATTTCCTTTTCTTTGGCCTTCTGATATGCCTCATGACGGGTCAGTACCACTTATGAGAACATAATATTCATCACAATAGCATCCTACCGATACGCCTAGGGAAAGAATCGGCGATGCCTACATAGCATATGCTGGGCCGCATCAACATGTTGTACATTAAAATAGAAAAATAATTGTTAAATTCATAATAAATGCAATCCATCGAACCTCTATCAAACCCCCTTCGAACCCAACAGTAAAACCCCCATTACTCACCCCATCATCGAGCCAGAAGTGTGGTGTCTTCAGCATCAAAAACCAGCTCGGACCATGACACTCGGTGTGGACATCCCTCTTCGTCTTGTTGGGGATATCTCCAAGCAACCACTTGTAGACCGTCCTATATCGTCTAGTGAGTGGCTTCTTCAGAGGGTTGAGGACTAAAGGTCTGTCATCGGTCGCATCCACACGAGGTTTCTTTCTTAGACCGACGTCTTTTCCTGCTTGAACTCAATTCCAGAACATCCCCAGGTTCTACAATAGCAACACTTGGAGTCTCAGGATCTGTTGCGTCAACTGTAATCGGAGGAGTGCGTATATCATCTACTGCATAATCATCTGGTAGGTCAAGTGACTCAAAATCGTAATTATCTTCTACTGTATTTCTCCAAAAATCTTGTACAAATGTCAAGATTTGTTTCACAGCATCTATGATCACTGCCTGGTTATGTAGGACGGTATCCTGACGACCCTTGACCCGCTCCAACCTCTCCAACACCTCTCGTAGAGCAGGAGCTGGGGCCGAGGCTTTGGATGGGAATGGGGCCGAGGATGTGGGGCCGGTGGGGATTGGGGTATCATCATCATCAGGGCCAGCATCAACAAATATATTGGCTTCCTTGGAAACCTCAGCAGCTTTCTCGACCACCTTTTCAAAATCAGTGGCCATTTCATCCTCTTCATCATGACCCAACCCAGGATACAGTGGCACATGAGACCGCTATAATAGTCTATCTCTAAAGGTCAGGGCTTCAACATGGACAACACAACCAACTGCATCCAATACAAAGCATTAAGATAGTTTGAAACCCCCAAATAATATTGTATTTTGAGATAATAAAAAATAACTTACACTCGTCTTCTTCAACATCAGTGCAAGGTCGACCTTCGAAATAGGATGCTCCCTATTGCTCGACCAACTGAGCATCCTCAGAAATTGGTGTCCATGGTTAATGTCATACTTTCGAGAAAATTGTTGGATGGCTTCATACACCCAATACTACAAAGTAGGGGTGTTCATCAAATCGCCCACACTGCACCACAATTTGCGGTTTGGAACCCTTCACAGTGTGGTTGCGGTTTGCATTTTTGCCAAACTGCGTGGTGCGGTGCGGTTTGCGATTTTGAATTTAATAAATGTGGTTCAAACCGCACCGCATCATTATATATATTAATTTTTTATATATATATATTCAATTTTACTATATTTAAACTTATTGAATATATATTTATATAGTATAATATACACAATATCTAGAAAAATTATTATGTTTCATAGGATGCTAACAAATATTCTACTTCAACCTAAAGATATTCTTCCTTAATCAAAATCTTTACTTCTATATCACATTTTTCTTTGTTATTAGTTTGTTGTATTTTTATTGTTTTGCTAAAAGTTTATTAGTTTGTTGTATATTTATTGTTTTTTTAAACACTATTTAGTTATAAGCTTTATAATGATATTTAATCGTTAAATTATTTGGCGATATGTATAAACCGCACACACCGCATTGCACCACATCGCATTTTTTTGGTACGGTTTATGTTGTTTGAGCTCTATGCAGTGCGGGTTGCGGTTTGAAAAATTACTCAAACCGCATATGCGGTGCGATCCAATAAATTGGAAAAAAGCTGCACTGCTCGCACTCTCGAACACCCCTACTGCAAAGCAGCAACATAACCATATAAATTGTATTTCACTTCTTTTTGTTTCTCCTTAACTTCCTTATTCTTCTCATAGTTCCTCTTCTAGTGATGCATGTCTTTTTTTACATGCATCCATAAGCTTATTAAAAGAGAGCTTCCCCCATGGGTGAGTAAAGAAATAATCCATGTCCTCAACCATCTTCAGCATATCTATCCATATATTTAACTTGCCCTCTCATGCAAGTAAAACTCCTTCAACAAAGAAACATATGCCCAACTTGTAGGCATCTTCACCTTCAGTGCAGTTTTTTAAAGCAGCCTCCAAATGCATTCTCTTGATGATTTCCTCATCATGAAAGCACTCCTTTATTAAGCAGTCACTAGTGAGATGGTTCTTCAAATCAGTCTTGGATGGCCCAGCATTGAAGTTCAATCTCGTAACCAGAGCAAACTCGCCTCTACCAAATCTACATGGTCTAGATCCCAAATGGAAATGCAACTCATCCTCTTTTTTACACTAGATCTTCCGCAACATTAACTGATGCAATAGAGATGCAAAGAACTGCAACTCCTCAGCAAGGAAAATTTGTTTGAAAGAGGATTCCTTCACCCTTTCTATCAAACCTAGCTCCTCAAACTTATCCTTAATTGTTTTAAAGTAACCATTACCCCTATAGGTGACCCGGCCATGAAAGTGATCTGTCAAGGGTAAAAGGAACTTCAGCATCTACAAAAAAAAAAACCATCTAATTGGAAACACATGAAAAATTCCATCAATAAACAAAATACATGCATGCATCGAACGACCATCGAGTTCCCATCGAAGCACCATCGAACCATAAAGATGTTTATTTTCCAACAACTAACCTACACCATTGAAACCCATCGAAGTAGCATCGAACCCATCGAGCATATACCTCAGACCCTATATGACCAAACCCATCGAACCAGCATCAAACCAGAACTCCATTCTATTTCGTATAAAATCTTACCTACCCAATCGAACCCCATCAAGCATACACCTCGACCTTATATGACCTAACCCATCGAATCCCCCATAGAGCGTGCATTGAGCTCAATCGAACAATACCCTGAAACCCTTTGTCACATAACCCCTGTTGGGAATTGTGCCCTGAAAGCATATGTAGTAGACATTGTTTTAAGAAATAAATAAATAAGTTGAATTTGTTATGCATATATTTTATGGACTATATTATTATGTGATAATGTAACGCCCTAATACCCAGTGACTGTTACGTTGTGCATTTTAAACAGTGCTAAAGTCACTCACCAAGCCATTTGGTCATAATCGTGTAACTAAGTGTGATTAATGATTTAGGGTTAAAAAAATTGTTCAAAGATACAACCTTTCACTAAAGAGTTTACTATATACATTGGGATCCTAAAAATATATTTTAAAGGTTAATTACAATAAAATATTTACAACCAGCCGACCTAAGCGGCACAATAGGGCTTATCCCTAGTTCCACTTTATACCCTCGACCGTGGTGGTCGAGCAGCCGCATATGTACACATCGTCACTTAAGCTCTCCAACTCAAGGATGGTCCAGCTTTCTTTTGCCTTTACCTGCACCACATAGCACCCGTGAGCTTAAGCTCAGCAAGAAAACTCAATATGCTCATGAACAAGTAATAACATGTCATCAAATCACAATAGGCATGCCTAGCAGTAATAACCCTACTCATGCATGCAAGCAGGTACAAATAAATGTTTTGTGGAGTCCTGCGCTCTGAGTAGATGACTAATAAGTCTCTCGCTCTGAGGTAAACGACTAGTAAGTCTCTCTCTGAATAAACGACTAATAAGTCATACTCTGTATAGATGACTAATAAGTCTATCTCTGAGTAGATCACTAATAATTCTGTCTCTGTGTAGATGACTGATGAGTCTATCTCTGTATAGATGACTGATAAGCCTATCTCTGTTTAGATAACTGATAAGTCTATCTCTGAGGTCCCACACCCTCCTAGCCATGTGACGTTTCATTCACCTGAGCTTATAGCCCTAGCTCTAAATAACTAGCCTTTAGACTAGACAAGCGCTTTTGTTTTCATCAAAATTAGGGTCGGTCAAGCATTTCATGCTTATGTTGATAATGCTTAAGTCGATTAGATCTAATATTTCCGGCTTGCGTTAAACATGCTAATACCGTTCTTGACTCATAAGCCAATACCATACTACCAGTGCCCAGTACCACTACCGAACTTGACTAATAAGTCACAGCTTCACAATCAATACTGACACCATTTCCGTTGCTAACTAATAAGTCAATACTATACACAGATAAGCAAAGCTGCTATGCATTTACTATGAAATCAATGTCCATATATAGAGCACTCAACATGCCTCATTAACAATTACCAGCAAAATCATAACCATGCACATTCAAACATCCAGATATAAGGCATTCAACATGCTTAATCGATAATCACAAGCATAATCATAATCATGCACAATTATAGAGACTCAAGCTCTGATCAATTCCATATTCAACATTCATGCCATGCCATAACCATATGTATCATATGCATCTCATGCATCACATACTGGGTGCAGTTTTCTTACCTTTGGTCCAAGCATAGGTTACCAATAAATAAGCCACAAGCACGATCCTGTTTCCAAGCCCCTAATGATAACCTAGTCACAACCATAATATAAAAGCTCATCAAAATGAGTAAATAATTACTTCCAGACCCAAACCTAGCCTTCGAGACGTCGAATTCTACTCAACTGGGTAGTGGAATCGACCCCAGGTCCTTAGAGTTAAGTTCCTATGATTAAAAACCAATTCTAGGCAAAAATGCTCAAGCCGGTCGCGACTTGGCCTAGTGAGTCGTGACTTGCCCCAAGTCAGAGAGCCCCCTTGCCTGGGCACTAGGGCGGGCCACGACTTGACCCCTCTTGGATCGTCGCGCGCCCCCTAGGCTACCTTCTACTAGCTTCTAGCTTCATCCAAGTCGCGACTTGCTAGAACAAGGTCGCGACTTGACCACGAAACCAGCCATATCCTTCGACTTTTCCCACTTAAAATCCTCCAAAAACTTATCCAAACATATCCAAATCCCAAAATCAAAGTCCCCAAACATCCTAATTACCAAAACCAATAAAACCCAAGCTTCAATTCATCCAAAAACCCATCAAAACATAAAATCCAATCAAATCTTAAAAACTTAAAACTTGGATTACCTCCGATTGAGTTGTTTCCGAACTAAATCCTCCAGCTAATAAGCTTCTAATATTCTCTAGAATCGCTATGCCTTGATCCTTGCTAGAATCTGAGTCCTAAAACTCAAGTTTCCTTCGAAAATGTGATCAGTGTCAAAAAGGGAACGAGAGGAAGAGAGAACGTTCTTTTATTATTATAACAGGTTACTGTGAGCTTAAGTAACCTCAAGCAAATCCTAATGCTCAGGGTCCCAAAAATGACCCCCGGGGTAAAATAGTCAAAATTCCCAGAATTTCCCCCTGATCTCACTAACTCTCAATTTATCATCAAATATTTATTCTCATTACCCAATATCTCGGTAATGTGCTAAATACCCCTTGACTCACTCCAAGTCAAGTGTGGATCCTGTTGTGACTTTCCTACTAGCTTGCCCCTTGGGATCGCCTCGTGTTGAGTAACCCAAGCATAACCAAATAATAATGAAGTTGTAATGACCCAACTAATTTTAAGACATTGGACCATTAAAACTACTAGACTTGGCTACTATTTTTTAGAAAACATACATAAGAAATAATCATAATTTTATTAAAAACTCCCAAGTAAATATTGGAATACATAATGAGCGGTATGGGATCTCATTATTTTAAAATAAAACATAACTTTAAACTAGAGGAAACTATTTACAAAACTAAATGCGGAAAATACATAAAAACATAATTTAAAGAGACTAAAATGACGTTGTCCTCGAATCGTTCACGCAGTCCATCGAATCCCTTCATCCTTAATACACAAACCAAGCTGCCAAGAATCCTTCCGCCGCCATAACTATTTTCCTGCATACATAAAAATAAAGGAATGAGCCTAATGCCCAACAAGGAAAATCTACTAGCACATATATCAAAAAACATAAACATAATACTACAAAACATATGACTATAAAAACATGTATTATAATGGCCATCATACTTCTTGGGGCTTGCTAGCTAAGCATACATGCCCATAAATTTACGGGGCTTAGTTATCTAAACAAGTCATATAAATTTATGGGGCTCGTTATCTAAAAAATCATATGCCCAAGGAATATACTATTGGGACTTGTTATCTAAACAACTTATATATTTGTTATCTAAACAAATTATGTGATTGTTATCTAAACAGTCATATACTTAAACAACTAAAAACATATCATACATATAAACATAAACATATATCAAAACATAAAAGCATACAAAATCTATCATATTTTCCTTACCAATGCTGGGATTTATGAGAACAAGGGCGGGATTTGGAACACTCCTAAAACCAACAATAAGAATGGTGAGTATTTCTAAAGAAAAGAGATGGAAAGAAGAGAACTAAACCACCAAGAGGAGACTTACCGTAAAGAACCCTTAAGTTCAAAGAACTTGAATACCTAACCAAGAATTTAAACAACGAGTTGGGATTTGAGTAAAGAAAACTAATGGAAACTAAAGAAACATATAGAAATGAACTTAAGATTAGGAATACCTTTGAATGTACTAGAACTAAACTACACCTTGATATTGAAAACACACTATAAATCTCACTTCCCAAGTGTTTATTAAGCTTAAGATGATAAAGCTTTTATCCTAACCCAAGTGTTTATTACTCTATAGTAACCCTAGCAGCTTGAAGGCTCTGAACAAAGCTTGAAGAATGAGAAAAATGGCTGGGTACTAGGTCCTATTTATAGAGTTCAAGGAGTGAACTATCTCCTTTTAGCTTGAATAAAAATAATGAGTATTAATTGAAAAATATTTGAATATTCGTTCAGCAGGTGCTGAAGACTCGATCAAAACGTTCAGAGGCTAGTCAAAAGGTTAAAGCTATTTTTAAAATTGAAAAATCGAGCTTTCACAAACACATAGGTGGGGCCAATATATCGCCCCCTATAGGCGATATATCGCCTCTCCCAGTATTCCCGAGGCTGGTTCGATCATTCGTGCAACGTCGACGTGTTTTTCGTATCTCTCGTGTGGCGATATATCGCCCCTATGTTGCGATATATCGACATACGTGAATATATTAAACACGTAATTTCACTTTTTCAGCATAATTTGAATTGATTAATCAGGTTTGACTGAGTAATACGAGATTCCAACAAGTTCTGGAATAGTCTAGAGCTTCTAGAAACTTCTATTTTTGAATTATCCACTTAAAATGCTTAAATCCTCAAATAAACAATATTGTGACAAATGCCATGCTCCTAATGGTCTTGGAAGATTCTAGAGCTTTCTTGAACTTTCTTTTATTTAAACTATAATTAAATCCTTAAATAAACATGCACACGACAAGTGTCATGATCTTATTAATTCTATCTAAACCTTATAGTATAATAAATGACATCTTTATAATCAGCTATATTAATCAAACCTTATGTTATAATTAATATTCTTAAACTATAGGTTAAACTTATAAAATCTATAAGTGTTACTACGAGTGTTCAACTAAGTCCCGGCTTGAACCATAATCCACAGTAATAAACATACTATAACTACTACTACTACTATCTAGCTAAGTAAACATTCTGGGACTCTACAGAAATACCACACATATACCACATATATGCCAAATATACCCAAAACAGGCCAAATTATGAAAATTGCCCAATTAATCATAAATGGGCCAACATGCATATTTAATACACCTAAACATGCATATCAAGTCATATTATGATATAACTCACATAATCACATAATGATACACATAAATATCACATAATCATATAATTACATAATTTGTCGTCCTGGCCTAATCAAGGCCTTAAGCCTTATTAGGAAATTTGGGACGTTACAGATAATATTAAGTAAATATCAGAAAAATTCCTAAGTTCATATATCTCAAACACATATTTGTACGGGAGGATTGTGTTTGAGATAAATAAACTTGAATAGTTTGCAGTAAAATAAAGTTATGGAATCTAAGTACGGTCAACTAGTATTATGAATACATGTGATCTAGATCCGGATTACTAGTGTAGTAGGACACTTTAGTTGAGGTACTTTATATATTAGAGAATATATAGAACTGGACCAGATACGTTTATTAATACTTAGTTAAATACCGTTTCGAAGTATTAATTAAATATATCAACTGATGATCATATACAATTAGATCTTAATCCTGAAGTTACTATGAACTCTTATTTATGTTATATGAGTTCTTTGATTCACTCATTAGGGTCTGTCAGAATGATCAGGCTATAAACTTTTGTTTTGGGAACTCATTAATGTAAATGGCTGGGGACATAGTATACAGATATGGAATCTATACATTTTCGTAAGAGATTGAATAATGGTTCTCTTAAGGGTTGACTTTTGGGACTAAAAGGTTATTGAGCTCAAATTCATAATTTAGTTATGAATTAACCTTCACTAGTAAAGTCAATGGTACTTAAGGAAATAAGATATAATTAAAATGCTAAAACGGTAATTTTATTTCCAATTAATTATGAACCATTATTAGAAGGTTAATTTGTATGTAATGATTATATCAATGGACGTTTTATTGTTATAAAGTACTCAGTAAATGAAATGTCTATAATTACAAGAGTGTAGTCTCATATTTATAGTGGGGTAATCATGAGATTAATAAATTAATATTATTTAATTAACGAGTTTAATTAATAATCTCAAATTTATTGGAGCTTGGAATTATAGGTCCATAGGTCCCCACAGCGGCTCTATCAACACTATTCAAGGCAAAAGTTGATATAAATGGTAAAAATGGTAAAAAGACATATTTAAGAAGAAATTTGTTCTTCGAGCCAAATATACAATTATGTGATAATAGTGATTAATTAATTAATTACAAATTAGTTGTAATTATCAAAATTAATTAATAATTCATTTTCAAAATTATATAAATAATTAATTTATTATAATTTTCAAAATTATAATAAAATAAATATTTAATTTTCAAAATTAGTATTTAATTAAAATTGATTTTAATTAATTAGTAGAATTAATTAAATATCTTTATTTGAGTAGGAGATAATAATCTGATAAGTTCAAATTAGATTTGAATTTAAAATATTGATATTTATTCAAATAATTAATTATATGTGATAATTAGTTAAAAAATAATATATTAAAATTTGAATTAATTATCAGGTTGTTGGATTTTATATAAGGTAGTTTGAATAAATAATTAAATAATTATGGAAAAATCTCATATGTCTAATTTATAGGGAGCTACGCGACACACACACTCCTTGGAATGTGTGTGGCGTGAGCTACTAAAAATCAAGGATAGATTTTTCACTTTTATTTATTTAATTAATTAATTAATAGAAAATTCAAGAGTTAGTTTTTTATATTTTCATTAATAAGATAATTAATTAATTAAAAGATAAATTGTAATTTGTTACATATTTATTTTCTAAATTTAAATATTTTCTATTTAAGTTAGACTTATTAGAAAATAAAAAGATACAGAATTTAATCGCTCTAAAAAAAAGAACAATACTTTTCTATCTCTCCTGAAAAAGATATAGAACCAATCTCAGGTCTATTCTCTTAATCTCATGTGTTGAGTACATCAAGTTGAATCAGAAATATACCATCCTTTATTCTCTAAATGCCCACACACTTCTTGAGGTGCAGAGAACGTTGTGGAAGATCTTGGTGTGAGTACCTGGGAGCAGAGTGGATAGGAAGATCTTTTATTTTACGAAAAGATAGTAAGGATACTTGATAGGCATCAAAAGGTATGTTCTTTAATCTTTTCTTGTATATGATTAATGTATGTATATTAATGGATCCGCATATTTAACGATAGTTAAAATACGTTACAAAATTTTGTTGTACACAGGGCCCGCTCATCACTATATAGCTGCGCATTAGGAAACTCGTTCCTGACAACCCCATCGAGCAATACGACCCTAGCATCATCGAGCAAGAATCAGGCATGCGTCGAACCCATTGAGCATTACCCATCGAGCACTCATCAAACTACACATCGAACCATCGAGCAACATAAAAAAAAAAACAGAAAACAACCCACTCTCAAATCGACATACCCAAACCAAAAACAACAAACAAATTACAACAATATACTCAATCAACCACATTTGCCTTAAAAGTGATAAAAAAAACTTCAAAACCCCATCTACCCACGTACACATTCAACGACAAACAATGCAAGAACACTCAAAAAAAAAAAAAAAAACTCAATCAATTTTTAAGCTTGTAGTGTGGAGCCTAACCTTTACTCAAAGAAATCGAGGGAGGAGAGGGACCGTCGATGTCGGAGGCGGGGCCGAGATGGGGAAACTCGCGAGGAGAGGGAAAGATGCGAAAATGAGAAGGTAAGTGACAGGAAGAAGTCCGACAGAGGGGAGAGGAAGAAATGATTAGAGGAGGGGAGAGGAAATCGGCAAGAGGGAAGGGGTCGGGCGGGGGGACTTTAACCAAGAGAAAAAGTGATACTCAAAATTTGTGGGAAAAAATAATGGCAAGTGTATTTTGGATATTGTCAAATGAATTGGCATTATTTTAAAATGATAAAAATATCTAGCATTTTTTTTAATTAATACCCCACATTAAGCATAAAAACTCAAATTTCCCACCAATTTTCCCTTTAATAATTTATGTGCATGGAATCAACAATGATGATTTTATCACAATTAATAAATATATATTAAATGATGAGATTATTGATTCCAATCTTCAAATACATAACTAAATAAAATGGAGAATCTCCAGTAGCTACCACGTTCTGAAATAAATATCAATCAAACTCATGTTACCTAATTCTCAATAATATTTGTATGGAAAGAAAACGTGAGCTATTCTATTCAATAATTATAATTGCATTATTATATACTTGGTAATCATGTTATGGTTGGTAAGATCCACGCCAATTATACCACATGATGGTGGTGTGTATAATAATACTAATAATAACATTAGTTATCAGTGTATGGTTGTATTAAATTTAGTTACAATGATTGTTTGGTACATATTATATTAAGAAATTTTTGGAAGTTTATTAATAATAAATCTCAGAGGGAACAGAGAATCAAGGTCCGAGATTACATGAAACCAAATTATAATACTAGAAAATGAGCAACCAAAACGACATCGTTTTCTTTTTTTTCGTGTGAGGCAAAAACGACATAGTTAACAATGGAAACTTCTGTTGTTAATAAATAAAAAAAAAAACAACATGATAGTAGCTACAAGTCTGATTCTATGTTATCAAATATCAACAACAACAAATCCTGGCCACGAAAAAACAGAGAATCCAAATCCAAAGAACAAAGAGAAAAAGAGATGAGGTTTTGTTCCCAAGTGGCATCTGCATGGCCTTAAACTAGTATCTTCTCTTCTCTTCTACCATATTTCAACATCATCTTGAACCTCTCTCTCCTTCTATCCCTCCAAAACAGTCAGTCCTTTTCTTTATCAATTATCAAACACCCATTTCCTTTGTCACTTCTGCTTATTTGTTACTGTCTTTCTCTAGAAATGGCTTCCTCCTCTGCTACTATGGCTGTAGCTGACGTTTCCTCATCTTCTTACGCCAAGTCCCGCCTTTTGAAGTCTTCCCAGTTCTCATTCTTGTCCAACCCTCTACACAGTCATCGCCGTTGTGCTTTTCGGTCTCTTCCTCCTACTCGATATGCCAGAATTTCTTGCTCTGTTGCTCCCAAGTAAGCTTCTTTTACTTCTTCTATACTATACTTCGTATAAATTAATATATATATTTGTCAATATATTATATTTCAATTGGTATATATTTTCAGTCAGGTTGAAGTTCCGATCCCTGTACAAGGCGAAGACCCAAAGAACAAGCCTGAGTGCTATGGGGTGTTCTGCCTCACTTATGATCTCAAAGCTGTGAGTTTTTCTTCGCTTCGAGAACTTAATCACTGGGTTTATTATCATTATCATTATTGCTATTCTTATTGTTATTGTTGTTGATATAGTTATCATTATTAATTGCTTTAATGATTTCTTGGACTGTGTCGGTTGGAATGGCTGTAAAAATGTCAGTCTGTCATATGTTTGTCCATATGTGTAGCAGAGTTTCTTTCAACTTAACCGGTTTCCTCTTAAGTTTACCAACTAGTATTGATATAAAATTTTGCTTTTTTTTTTCTCCTCCATAGTAAGATTCTTTTGCGTTACCAAATGCGTTCACATGTCAATTCACAAAAATCGAAATAATTTCTTTGAATCTTAGAATAGTGGAAGAGAGGATAGGCAAAACTGGCTTATGATGATCTATTAAGCTACAGTTTTGGGTAGCTTCTGATAAATGTTATGGTTTGTTGATTTTTTTGTTCTGTACGTATAGTAAAGATTTCTTCAATTTTCTCAGGAAGAAGAGACGAAATCATGGAAGAAACTAATTAATATTGCAGTCTCAGGCGCTGCTGGAATGATATCTAATCATCTACTTTTCAAAGTAAGTTTTCCTAGATCACACTGAATGTTATTTGGTGATGTTGAACTCCTCGAATAAGTACTTTCTTTTAAACATTGTTTTGTTACATGCTTGCTTTTTGACCATAAGCTAACCGCTTTGTACTGGAATTCTGCAATCATATTAACATGCATACTCTGCTCCACCAAGTTTGTACTGGAATTCTGCACTTTAAATCGTATAAACAAGCATATTCTGCTCCAGCAAGTTTGTAACTAAGGAATTCCATCAACATTAGGACCGCGTAATCACATTCTAATAGTATTTTGCCAGCTTGCATCGTAGAGATTTAAATGTGTTTGTAGTCTGACTTGTTTGTCATGTCATTGTCAGCTTGCAGCTGGTGAGGTTTTTGGTCCAGACCAACCTATAGCATTGAAACTACTGGGATCTGAGAGGTCTATTCAAGCTCTTGAAGGTCTGTTTATTAGAAGATATTGTTTTGAAAGATTTTACCCTTAACAGGCTGCATATAAGCAAGATTTGTTTTACTTCTGATGTATAATTTATTAAATGGTGCATCAATAAGGATATGGAGACACAATGGAGATCACAAATAGAATGTTACATAATATAGAACGGAGGGTATGGTAAGACTTGTGGGGCTCCATCTCAAAAACCAACCAACAATGAGTGAAGTAACTCACGGTATTATAAGTGTGTTGATATCCTCACATCAATTCAACGTAGGATACTCGTATAGATAATGATATCCTTAATTCAGCTCTCAAGGTTTTGGGGAAGCTAGGTTACTGAGGTCTATGTGTACTTGCATGTAAGGGTGTATGTGAGCATTTGTGTGCGAGCATTTGTGTGCATGACTTTTCAAGCATAGAATTCAACTACTTAGACATTATGTTCCTAAATAAAATAAAAAATGACAATAAAATCAGAGAGAGGAGTAGAATCTAAAGGTTTAGCTTGGTTCTGATTGATGAAACAATTTTCTGTACAGGAGTTGCCATGGAATTGGAGGACTCCTTGTTTCCCTTATTGAGAGAGGTCAGCATAGGCATTGATCCGTATGAGGTGTTTCAAGATGCAGAATGGGCTCTTTTAATTGGAGCAAAGCCTCGAGGACCTGGACTGGAACGAGCAGACTTGTTAGACATAAACGGACAGATCTTTGCGGAGCAGGTTTGCATCATAATGTTAATGATTAGTCCACTTTCGTACACAAGTCTCATAAAAGTTTTCATTTCTTATGTATTTCTTCAAACTTCAACATCATAGGGAAAAGCTCTCAATACTGTTGCGTCTCGTAATGTCAAAGTTATAGTGGTTGGCAACCCCTGTAATACCAAGTAAGGAATTTCTTTGAGAGGAGGTGATCAACAAAGTAAACAAATTTTGGAGTTCAATGTAATGCTTGTGGCTGATATTTCTGTCTCTTTTTTTTCTTTCCATTTAGTGCTCTAATTTGTTTGAAAAACGCTCCAAACATACCTGCAAAGAATTTCCATGCTTTAACACGGTTGGATGAAAACAGAGGAAAATGTCAGGTAGAAATAGCTCATGAGCATCACACTTATCAATGATATTTAGATTTAACTATTGTGACTTAAATAATGGTTATAATTTATGCAGCTTGCCCTTAAAGCAGGAGTATTCTATGATAAAGTGTCTAACATGACAATTTGGGGAAACCACTCAACTACTCAGGTAATCTAAAAGAATTGGTTTGTTAGGAAATGAAAGCTTTGCATAGATAGAGCTGCGACTGAGATTAATACTTATAACTTCTACCAGGTTCCAGACTTCTTAAATGCTAGAATAGATGGTGTGCCTGTCAAAGAGGTCATCAAGGATAACAAGTGGTTAGAGGAGGACTTCACCCAAATAATTCAGAAGGTAGGAACTTTAGAACACCTATTTCCATGAAACAAACAATTTTTCTCATTACCTATTCGGTTTTTATTTTCAACCACTCAAATTATATTTGTTTTGCAGAGAGGTGGGGTGCTTATTAAAAAATGGGGAAGATCTTCTGCAGCATCAACTGCTGTGTCAATTGTTGATGCCATGAAATCTTTGGTTACACCAACCCCCGAGGGTGATTGGTTTTCTACAGGAGTAAGTGAAGTTTACTGTAGATGTAAAGTAACTAGTTTCTCTAATTCATAGCATTTGGAAAGAGTCTGGGATTCTTAGTTATCCATATGCTCAAAAATTCTTTCAGAAACCCAACTCCATTTATAAGTCTTGGAACTCACTCATCGATATTCATGTTTGTGCTGTACTCTTTACTTGAAAAAAGAAAAAGAAAGCACATGCTTAGAAAATTATGATGAAATCCATTAGTCTGTAATCAAGTTCGCTCATGTTATCAAATATATTAACTGACATTCTCAATTACTTCAAATTAGCCCAATTTCTCAGAGTTAGTGATTCTGAAAGTTTTATTATTCAATTGTGTAGGTTTACACCAATGGAAATCCGTATGGTATTGCAGAGGATATCGTTTTCAGTATGCCATGCAGATCAAAGGTAAGCTTTTGGTGGTGCTCTTGTTTTTTGCAGTGTATTTATTATCAGCTCTATTTAAGCTATTTCTATTTTTCAGGGAGATGGTGACTATGAACTTGTAAAGGAAATTCAATTTGATGATTACCTCAAAAACCGAATAGCAAAGGTACTACTCCTTTATCCAAGAGTTGTTTTATAAATAAAATGTAACAAGTATTGGCTTTTCCCGGCTGCGTTTGAAAGCATTGTAGACACAATATTTGAAGTAAAAGTATTTGAGAGGAATCTGTTACTTTATAAATCACATAGCTTGATCTCATATCAGAAGATGGATCATTTTAGACTAACTAATTTTCCATCCAAGAAATCATGTATGTGATAGAAATTTGCTTCACTTGTATGACAAGAGAGAGACTTATAGTGACCCCAAGTTATGGAAAGTAACATAACTTCAAATCAGTTATCTTATCTGGAATGGTATTGCATTTTCAGAGTGAAGCTGAATTACTAGCTGAGAAGAGATGTGTGGCTCATCTTATTGGCGAGGTATATAGCTAAATTGTTACATGATAAGTTTTATGTTGTGCTGATAACATGAACATCTAATGTAGTTTATTCATTTCAGGGCATTGGTTACTGTGATCTACCTGGGGACACAATGCTGCCGGGAGAGATGTAATGAAGAAAAAGCAACTCTTATCCCCAGGATTCATACCCAAGTTATCATAAATGACCAAATGAGAGAAGAAAAAATGAATATGAACCATGTAAATTAAGCATGAAAAAGTTTATTGGTCTATAAAATTTTGAGATAATGAGTATAGTTCTCATGAAAAAGAAAACATATAAGAAAATTAATATTAATAATAATGAGTCTCAATTCCACTATAAAATAGACGCCCTACCTTTTCTTTTTCTTTTATCTCATTTACTTGTGAATTTATGGTGCAAATGTGTGATCAATTGCTGGATAATTATATATGTAATTGAATAAATAATGTTTAAAGCTTGGTTTACGTATATCGATTCTCTCGTTACTGTTACTGATTGTTCTTAAATATAATGGATTATAACTAGTTTTGCACGTTGCTCACTAAAATATACAGTTTTCACTTAATAATTAACTATGGTGTTGTCTTAGTCCTCACTCTGAAAAATCTTTTTGCTTTTGTTTTGATGAAAAATTGATATTAAAAAAAAGACTACAATGCATGGCTACAAAAAATTGATATTGTAAGCGTAGAGCATGCAAATAGAAGAGAAGAAAAAATACCACGAGATGAGTTCTTCAGCCTCACAAGTTACAACCAGGCATCGTCACATAGCGACGATCTATTATTGCACAGTGAATACAAAAATAACAACTTCGAGCAAAATTCCAAAGTTGATGATTCAAAATAGTAAGGAAAAAGAGCAAGTGTATGGCTAACAAGTGTTTTTTTTTTTTTTTGAGTGGCATTTTGAAAATGGTCTAGATAGAAATAAGAACGTTTTAGAAAAATCAGTGGCAATTATGGAACCCTGCAATCAACAACCACAAATCATTTGCCAGTATCACTCATCATTCTACAAGTCTAATATATATTGTATATCTATATACTAAGCCAAAGTATATCCATTGTTACCTTACAATAAAATAAGATACAACTAAAAAATAAATCAAACACACCCTCTGCATCTGCCATATTTAAAT
The DNA here is from genome assembly GCF_963169125.1 of Humulus lupulus. Taxonomy (NCBI): domain Eukaryota; kingdom Viridiplantae; phylum Streptophyta; class Magnoliopsida; order Rosales; family Cannabaceae; genus Humulus; species Humulus lupulus. The sequence goes on from NC_084800.1 coordinate 76,910,568, forward strand.
ATAGTCAGTTCAGCAATTGGTACAGATAGATATTTTTTGAACCCAATTGCATACAATCCTAATGAGGTTACCAAGGTGAATTTAGTGCAAAATCTCTCCTGGATAATTATGCCGTGTACGCCAATGCCAACTCCTAACTGCCGACGCTCTACCTGGAACATATATGGCTCCCCACTTTGAAGCTCACAGAAATAACTAATACCCAAATGAACATAAAGAAGAACAAGCCTTTTGACACCACAGATGCTGTCTTGCCAGAAAGTGTGTCAGCCATTGGCACCATAGAAACCATAGAGGCAGAACTAAGATCAGATAGGAAAAAGTCAACATTCTCATTCTTTCCATAAGACCAGCCCATTCCATTGCCATCAACACTCAAGTTTCTTATTCTGATCATGGCAGCGGTTACATGAACCGAACTGGAAGATTGTGCAACAGAATTCAAAACAGCCACATCTTTAGTAGGGAACTCCGCTGCAAATGCAGGAGGAGCAGGGATGCTGCCCAGCATTTGACTAGCCTGTTTGCTGAATTGGTATTTAAAATCTGCAAGGAAAGTAGCACAAGAATGAACTAAATATAAGAGAAAAGAAATGGTGATTGGCCATAGGCTATACTTGTATATGTCGTTATGTTAAAAGCATATAACCAAGAAAATCAATAGGTGCCAGAACATTCACAGTTCAGTAAGAAAATCATAGATTACCAGACTCAAACTTTGTGACATCTGCCTCTTGATTTGAAGAAGAAGCCCTACTGGTATCAGGATGTTCTTCCACGGATTGTCTGGTTCCCATGGGCGCTGCCTCAGGTTCTCCAGTCACCAGCTGTTAAAGAAGAGAGTTAAAACAAACCAAAGCGAAAACCCTAACCATTTGTGCCAGATTATTCAATCTAATAACCGTTAGAAGAATTACCATTTGCAAGGGAGGCTCTTCTTCTGTAACATTATTTTCAATCCCCGGATTCTCAAAGGAATCAAAATCCAAGTATTGGGAGATGTCATCATTTGCATCAAAGAAGCTTAGGTAATCAATATCAACATCTGCGAGATCCGCCTCAATAGGTTTTGAAAGATCATTGGTTTCTAGGTATAATCCCTCACCAAATGGAAGATAGTCAGTAGCATCTAGATATTGTCCAGGAAGTGAATAATTGGCATCAACAGGATTTCCACTATTACTAGGTGGAACAATATATTCTTCAGCAGGATTTTCACTAATGCTTGGTTGAACAAAATATTCATCTTTGACTGGTGCATTCATCTCATATTGCACTGGTAATTCAAAGACAGTTTGTCTCTCACCGAGCTCTGAAATTTCCCTGCCTATAATAGGCTTCGAACCATCTTCAGCATAGTCCCCAGAATGCTCAATATAGTTGCTTGTCTCACCATAATAGAATGCTGGTGGTGGTGCAACTTCTGATGGACCATCTTCAGCAAAGTCTCCAGAGTTCTGAACATAGTTGGTTGTATCTTCATGATGATAATCTGATGGAATGGCAGGAAATCCTGACGGAACAATTGTACCAAAAGTCTGAAAAAAACGGAATATTTCAAACTATTGAGAATCCAAAGGTATTTGTCATAATCATGAGGAATAAAATCAGAAAAAAAAAATGGTGAAATTAAATAAACTAATATACAAAGATGGAAATACAATAAATAATACACGATTTGCAAGAATGCTGACAAGAAACGCCAATGATATAAATATGCAAGCATTGAATCCATTGTTGTCAATCGCAAACGGCGTGAAACATGAAACATTCCAGAGTAACCATGCCAATGCTTACCCTTTCTAATTTTTATTGGTCAAAACATCTCTTACTACCATAACAAATTAGTATCCAGCTGATGATCAAATTTGAGAGGAATTTTGTGTGTATTCTTTGATTGTTGTTCTCTAGTTTGTTTCATTGTTCCATTAACTACCCACTATTAGTCTATTTCAATTTCTTTGGAAATTATTTTGTGTGAAAATTTGAAGAGAAAGTCTATTTAATTTTTCTTAAAATACTATTTTGATCCTCTAAATTTTAGGTTTTAGATAGAAACCAGACTTATTAACTCTTTATTTTACAGAATCTACCACAATTAACACTGTGATTATGGTAAAAAAAAATCAAATAAGAACTTTTTACTATTGTATTATTACAATAAATATTTATTTTTTATTTTTTTTAAATGAAAAATAAAAGAAACATAAAACAATATCATATGAGATTTCAAAAAAAAAAATCTATATATAATTAATCAATTAAAACTTGATTAATTGTAATTAAAACAGGGTAAAAATGTCATATTAAAAAAAGAACTGATTAAAATAAGTGAAAAACTAATTTTGGTAGGTTTCTTAAAACAAAGTATTATCAATGGAACTTTCAAAGATTGAGGGTCGACCTGGTATTTAAATAAAACGCATGGAACCAATATGTTAATTTCATCTTTTTTCTTACAGCCAAAAAAAATACAAGAATTAGACCTTGATGAATAACAAATATTTGGCAAAAATGTTACTACTACTTCTAGCAATTTAAAATTGACTGGCAAAGTTAGATCATTAAATGTTCGACCACTAATAAAGTTTTCATATAGACTATAGTTTTTTATTTAAGAAGCAAACATTTATCTTCAGATTCCCTTCCTATTTTGTATAACCAAACAGGCATAAATATTAAAATATCTAATTCTTCACTTCCTTAGTTACTTCTTTAAATCCTTAACCCAGAAGAACACAAACACTGCAAGTCATGTGTGTTAACAGTTTATGACCAACTATTTGTGTCCAATCCAACATATGAGAAGGGGAAGCATGGAATGAGAAGTCATCGAAAGATTCAGGCACATGTGTAACCACACTTATTAAAAGCCAACCATGCAGAAATACCCTATGAAGAAAACCAACCAAAAAGAAAAGGCTACAGTTATCCAAAGCCAATTACTAATCTCCTCGACAAAGCACTAAATTCGCAACGAACACTGAACAGTTCCTGTTAGAAAACTAGGATAAAAAAAAGGGAGACGAGCCATAACAAGTACTAAATAATCGTTCAAGAAAGAAATAAAGCTTGACTGCAAAGTTCTGTTTTTCCCAACCAATTCAGCCAAGACACCTGAAACTAACTTACCTTCCATTCAATTGACGTTGTAGATATGCAACTCCAGCAAAAACAGAGTCGAATGTAACCACTGTAATTAAATCTATGAGTTCACTTCATATGAAGGTTCTAGGCTAGCAGGCAACCCCCTTACTTATCCCAGCCAAACATATTCAAAATGTAGAAATAAAGCAAAAAAAACCGAAACAGGAAAAAGGATTAACCTGATCAGGTTCAATCACGTCAACAAATGCACCATCACCAAGTAACACTTCACCAGTCGGCGCCTCTTCACCAGGCACCTCGTCGTCTTCCCACTCTTCCTCAACAAAAGGCGCCCCATACTGCTCCCCGTTCTTGGGGCCGGTACCGCTCTTTTGAAATATCCTACAAAGCACAAACGCATCCTTCTCCATACAAAACCCATAGAAACAAAATAACACCAATCAATACCAGTTCAATGACAAATAACCATAAACTAAAAACAAAAGGCCAAGACGTCCTAACCTGTTGAATTCCAGCGTTCTTCAATTCCTCATCTTCGAGGCGGTACTCATGCATGACCCAGTTGGTTCTAGCGCCTTTAGGGGCTCGCCCAGTATGGAAAACAAGGGTCTTTTTCATCCCAACAATCCGGGACTTGTGAATGATGGGGCGATCTTTCCCAGTAGTCTTCCAGTACCCTTTCTCAGTAGCCCGATTAGTCCTCCACCCATTTCCATACTTCTTATCCAAAGCACTGAAGAAATACCACTCCAAGTCCCTAGACTTCAGCTTTGATTTATCTAAGAAAAACCCCAAAAAATAAATAAATAATAACAGCAAAATTCAGATAGGAACAACAAAAATTCAAAGAAAAAGAGAGAACACTAACCAGGAAGATCCCAAGGCTCCGTCTTGTAGATATCGACGACGGAGATAGGGTCGACGCGCACAGATTTACCGCAGACCTTCCGTTTCAGGTAATAGCTAACAAGCTCTTCATCAGTAGGATGAAATCGAAACCCAGGAGCAAGCGAGGTTGAAGAGTTACGACTCATGAAATCTCAAGTCGCGAATAACCAAAATTGTTGATTGCTTTCCCAAAATAATAAAAGGAGGAAAAAAAATTGAAGAAAAAAATCAGAAATTAAAGCTTAGAAAAACCCCAATTATGGATTCAAATCAGAGCGATTTCAACAGGGAAACAAAATGAAATTGAAAATGGGAGAAATAAGAATTAGGGTTAGGGTTTGGGTTGTATTAGTCAGTCAGAGGTCAGAGTCGGAGACGAAGGAGAAGAAGCAAGCCATTGCGAGGGTGAAATGGAGCCAAACCCCGCGACGCGAGGCTTTATATATTATGTGCTTACTGATTAGTCTTTCTTCTACGGCTTCTTCACTAAGTAATATAGGAGAGCTTTCGATGACCAATTGGTCACAAAATACTGTCTCACCCGCATGACGTGTACTCGAGAAGTTTTGAGCTTCGAAATCATTTGGTTTGCTTTGGTGGGACCCTTCCAATGTTTGATGACGTGGCATTTTAGTTCGCCGTCAGTGTATAACCCTCGGCTGTTGACGTAATTGCACGCGTCAAAATGAAATTTTAAAGATTGATTATTTTATTATTTGTCTCAAGAAAGGAATCAAAAGTTGGATAAATTAATAATATGATGGTACATTATCTAAAATATAAATTCTACCGATATAATTGGTTAAAAAAAATGATATATCACCATTGTGTAAAAAAAATAATGTAATATTTAAGGAAAAAAAAATTAGTAATAGCTTTCAATCTTTTAATAGTAAAAGTAATGTAATAAATTAAAAAGACATATATACCCAGCCGTCAAGACTAGTTCTTCAGCATTATAAACTATTGATATCATTTAATAAAGAACCAAAAAAGGATTGAATTATAAAAACAGGGAATCAAATATTATCTTTCCATGTAAGACATGGTCAAGATATTAGTTAAAAAGAGGTTTTAAAGGGATAGAAGTGATTATAGAATATTCAGTAGATGTAGAAAAGTCAAATATGTAATGGAGTTATTCAGCTTCTTTGGAAAGTTTGAAAAATGAAATTGTGGATAAAAAAACAGACAAAATAACTTGGCAACCGTACCAGAAAGAAAAAGGTTACTTTTTTTCTTTTCTTTTTTTTCTTTTTGGAACTACCTATCTTTTTTCCTCACATCACTCATCACTTATAAAAGGATAGTATATGAGAAAAGAAAATGTTTAAAATCTTAAAATGTAGTGAGTTAAAAACTTTACCCACTTTTGTATCAGCATAAAATGATTGTTCAAAGCACAAGGTTTCCAGGCTGCCCTAGTCACATCTGTTGGTGATGACAGGAGGAGAGCACATACTGATGCAATCTATAGTAGTGGCCCTCACAACCTTTCTTCTGTGTTCATGTTCAGTGGAGTGAACCAAGAAGTAGACTAGCCTTGTCAAAATTGCAATAGTAGCAGCAACAGCCCAGATTCAACCTACTGTCATGGACACCGTGCACCAGACAACAGGAAGGAATCAAATAAAACCTAAAAATATCTGCCAACCTTCCAACTTATTGGACCCCAACTCATTCTCTGCAAAATTTGAAGATGGGTCTGGTCTCTTTTCCTGTAAAATTTCACTCACCACAAATTTTTTGGAACCAGAAAGATCTAACTATTTAAAAGAGACTCGATAAGGTTCAATTTAGAAACATGAAGGTTTAAGCTACAATTAAAGTCTGACGAAGAAAAGCTAATGGACAACCTACAACTAAAAAGATGCTACATTATTTAGTTTGCTATTTCATTGTAGAATAGCCAATGACTCGATTACACAAGATAGATAGTTTCCAACTCTGAGGGAAAACCCTCCCCCACAATAAACGACTGCGAAGGGTCATAAGGACTGGCTGGCCACCGGAAAGTTCACCAGGTGAAGAAAATGGAATTATGAGCCCACTAGACACCTCCGCTGCTTCTTTTCAAATCACTGTTCTCTTTGTTAAGAACTTCGATTCTAGATTGAAGGATGTTAATCATGGCTTGGGCACTCATCATTTCGAATTTCAGAGTGTCTCTCTCTATAGATATCTGGTGAATTTCATGTTGCAGATCCTGAATGAATTTCAAGCAGCTAGGAGGCAAAGCGGAATCGTTATTGCAAGCATTAAGCTCGGGAGGCACTGGAGTACTCTCCTTAGGTTCAATGGATTCTATCAGCGAATACTCCACCAATGCAGACAAAAAATTTCTTGTTGTCGGTGGTCTTGTTGTCGCTGTTGTGACTGTTGACATTGTTGTTGCAGCTGTTGTTGTTGAAGAGCTACGATCCTGAGCAGCTCCACTTGAGTTTTCTGAAGCAATACCATTGCTAGAACTCGAATCATTATGACGCCTTCTTTTATAAATGAGCAGTGGTGACGACACACGGTCAACACCCAATGACAAGTGTTGCTGCTCATCTACCCCGGGTAAAGAACGACCATCCAAACTATCTTCTCGATTAACCACACATGGCATTGTATATTCATCCTGTCTCTCAATCTTGCACACAGGTAAAACAATTTGCTTTTCTCTTGGAAGATCCAGAGCGTGATGCACGTCCTTTTCAGTGGATTCAGTATCCTGAAAATGACAATAACATCAAATGCAAGTTTTTGATGCATAGAGAAACGAAAATACAAAAACAAAAAGGAACAAGGGCAAAAAAAGCTACATTACTCAATTAAAAGTATCTAATTTGACTTTAAGCAAAACAACATGATATGCAGATGCATAACCAACAGAGTCCCATTATAGCAAGATCACTGACATATAAACATCAGTAGACGTTAGTGAATGAAGCAGGGCAAAAGTGAAGGAATAGCACATTCTGCTGTATCAACCATAGATCCTAAAGCACAAAACTCTATTACAGTTTTGTTTAAACCAGAAATCGTAAGCACATAAAATAAAATCGGTAAAATCATACACTAGTTCTATCTAGATATAAAACTTCAATTCCCTTATTTCTTTCAGCTAATGATTTAGAAAGGATTTTGGCTTAACAAAAGATGTCTTCAGTTCTTAAGATACTTGAAGATTGTGGAATATGCAAAATCCATGACAAACTAATCACCTATCACAAACTGCATATCAAATTGGCCAAAAATGTCAGTTTATTGTTTTATAATCTCCTTCCTAACAAATCCCCCAAATAATGGAACCAATTCACATCAAATCTTAACTCCACTCCTTGCATACAGGAATTAGTCAAATTTCAAAGATGGACACTGCCCGTGTCAAGCAAGAAAACATATTAGGGGACTAAAAATATTTACGCCCAGCCCCCATATGACTTTGATACTATGGTCCACAAGATTATTCCACAAAAAACCTAGTAAATGCAATGCTTCTTAATATCGAGTGACTTCAAGAGAAGCATTCATACATTAGCTCATCTCCTTCCACGTATGGAAAATAAACTCATCTACAGATGCTAGTTATTAGATAACCAAATATATCTAGTCTTAACCACCCATCAATTAGAACTTTAAAAAAAAAAGTGACAACCATGAGATGAAAAAATTGATAAACTAGCAACTTTATCCTGACAAGGCCTATATATCTATAATATCCACTATCTATGAAATTTGTAATATCCTTCAAAGACACTGGAATTTTGAGAAATTTTCTGATACAGCTGGGCTTCTTCAGAAAGACAGCTAACATTTAGTCACTGTGCAGGTCTCTAAAGGCTGTTACAAGCTTTGAGGACCTACTTGTTAGCCACAGTCCATGAATAAGCCCCCCCATCTTACACTAAAGTCCTCTAATTTACTGTGTTTTCTTATTCTTGCATCTTTCTGTACTTTGTCAAACTTTCTTTTTCATAATTTCTCAATCAAGCTCCCTCCAATCTCTCTATGCAGGTGATGGTCTCCAAAAACAAAGATCATTCAAAACTCGCTAGGTGTAACATTCAAGTTTAATATTTAAAATATGGAACGGTTAAGCATTATAAGGGTAATGGAAAAAAGGTAGTCCACACACCTCTATAAGTTCAATTCAAACAATTGATCAATGTATTCACCCAAGTAATCATGAATTTATTATTGATATGTTACATAACTACGTAAACTTGACCATTGACTGATTTCAAAATTTTCTACTGCTTTTCAAAAAAATATCAAACATTCAAAATGAATATTATCAACCCCAACATTTCCGAAATCTTTCAACATGTCCATCAATACCAATCAATCTCTAATGATTGATTGGGAACTTCAAGAGAAGCGATCCTCTAAAGCAAATTCATCTCCAACCACCAATTTGTAAACACTATGTAACATAATAGTTGAAATTTAATTCAGTACAAATTCTCGACATGCATAACTCTTCTTCAAGTACTTTATGTTTGAGAATGGACAAAACAAAGAATTTTGTAATTTTGATCTCAAGGGGAGCATCATAAGGAAACAGAATTTATTTGTTTGGACAATAAAGGTTGGGAGAATGAGAAGCATGGGGCTCTAATCCCTTGGAACCTAATAAAAAAGAGCTATTTTTCATAATGAAAGTCAAATTTAAGCACCTTTATACATGATTGTAGAACACAATGGCCTAATCAAGTATCAACAATGGTGCACTAAAGAGTAGCAATGTACTATTTCTAACTCACTAACACTTAAGAAGCAAAGAGATTGCGGGGGGTTGGAAAGATACGGTTGATCTTATATATGGCAAGTTATCTAAGCTTTATGGAAGTAAGTTGGACAAGAATTAGGAGGAACAAACAGAAGAAAGAAGCTAGAACTCGGGTATTCTATAGTTAAACTTGATAAAAGTAAATGAGAAGGAATTTTAATCTTTATCCAATACTAAAACAGGGAATATAAAATAAAATCAACTCCCAAACTGTCCTCGCATCATAACAGTTTTCAGCTTTATGATTTGCATGGCTAGTATATTAAGAATTGAAACAAAAGTATGGAGGGGAGACCTCTAGAAATCCCGCTCAACCAAGAACTTATTTTCAATAAATGTTTGGAGTCCCCAAAAAAAATTTTCCCTTCATGATGTCTCAAAATCCACAAAACTTGTATTGTGGACTAGAGTTCATAAGATCATCTTCCTGCGGGAACCTTTACAACATAGAGTTTGACCATTCGACGTATCATTTGATTCCATAAATTGTCGTAATGTCAAATCATCAAAAATGTTTATGTTTTCTTTATGAGATACATTTACGAGAACTTGAACCTTAATAGTGCTCACATATGCTCACTCAACTAAATACTTAAGCCAGCCTCAAGTGGCATAATCAGCAATCAGGTATATTTACCCTCAGCCACAACTAAGAATGTGGTAGTTACCATGGTTTAATTGTTTCACACAAGAGTTATTGATTTCATGTATATTATTCATCCTACTCTTTCTTTTAAAAGTTTATGTTTCCATATTAATTAATAAATCATTTTTAACTGGATTATTTTAGAAAGAAGGAGAATAGAGAAGCATCAAGCAAATAAGGAATTATCCTAACTAGGTTGGCATCTAGCTTTAAAGCCATCTACTACACCCTATCAAATATATTAAAAACTTTAATTGGATTTGAATCTCATATGATTTTCATTTTAATTGCTAAAACCAAAATAAGGAAATAGAGTAAGCAAAAAAAATTTATACACCTTATAATGCATTTTTTTAATTAGGCTCCTCACCTATCCCTGCAATATTTAAGAAACATACAAATTTTGCCATTGCTATGTAGGTACTCAAGACAAGCTCAGTCCTCAAATATTATGGGAATAAATCAGTCCTCACTATTTGTCGCATTACAGACGGTGTGGTTTGAGGCCTATCTTATAGATCGCACTGCAAATGCAGTGACTTCAAACTGCACTATATTAGGCTTGCTTTTTTTTTCTTACTACAAATTCATATAGAATTAAAATATAACATAAAAATAAACTTTAAACAAATTTTCTAACACAATTAAAATATGAAACTCAAACTTGAAAATACATTTAGGAAAACAAAACTAAGAAAATATCTTAAACTTGGTCAAATTGAAAAATATGTATAAAAAAAATGATGATACCTATGCAGTGTGATTTGAGCCAAAATTTGTAAAAATCCAGACAACTGCATTGCCATGTGCAATTTGAAAAAAAAATGTATACATATATATAACTCAACCCACAGTGCAAAGAGTTTAAAACTGTATGGTGTGATATGAACAACTTTGGTACTTATAGCACAACATACCAAAAATAGAAAGATTTTGGAAGAAAAAAGAAAGTTCATCAGTACTATTGGTACCTTATTATGCTTATTCGGACACTCTGATTACCACGTCTTATTAATAGTCTTCACTCGATAGTTCAAATGTTTTGTCTATTTCAATAGTTTGTTAAGCTTCTTATAGATCCATTTAAAGCAAGAATTTAACTCCTAGAATCCAAAAAGGCAAGAAACAATTTCTAGTAGTCATTTTGTCAAGCATAGAATTCGAGTCTATATTTTGAAGGTAATTAAGGTCATTTCTCTATGGTAAGTGCACCAAAAGGTCAACTTCATTATTTTCCCTCATAAAATTACTAGTATTACCCATTCAAGGTTCTTACTTGATTCAAATTGTTAATTACTATCACATGAAGGTTAGTGATAAAATTAAACCTTAATTAAAATTATTGTTAATTCTTTGTTATCAAGATTTTTCTTTCCAATTTGGTAGTTTTTTTATTCATTGTGAGGTTAGCTAGCAATAGCCTATTCGAGACAATAAATGTTACGATTATTGGAAAACGGCTTGAAAGAATAAGCGTTTATTCGACCCTACAATCTACCATCAAACAAGTTGCCAAATATGATATAGACATGCCACCATCTAATTTTGGAAAAATAAAGTTTCACCATTTTCCCCGACCCATATCTAACAATAATAAAAATTTGAAGTTTAAATCTAAAGAGTAAATAAATATACAGTCCAATTTTCAATTAATGTCCTAGTTTTCAACAACTCATCTCAGAGTGCAAGCCGAAGTTGCCTCGAGTGACTTCCACTTTATTGTGCATGCCTTCCTCTGCCAGCTAGTATCAGAGATTAGTTACATTCTTGCGAGATGCTACCAAGGAAACACCTTAATATTGGACCCACCAATAAGAACACGACAAGTGGGGAAACTTAACCGGTGTTGTTGTACCTTGAAGATTCAACATCCCCAATTCAAACTTTGTTGATTGTGTAACCATAATTGTTGAAGTCGAGACTCATCTTCAGAACTTCAGGAAGTGACCCTAAGGATGAATTTTGTGACTTAAAAGGAAGAATCTTCTTGTGACAGCAGATCCACAATCATGTTACAAGAAGTTGATTGAAGGCTCAAATATTCAGCATAATGAAGATACTTTAAAAGATTAAGATTCTCAACTAATCAATGATGCCTTCTTTCTATGATAAAGCCATCATTGAAAAATAAAATTTACAAGCAAAAAAATGATCATTTTCCTTCTTAAGATATGTCGTCAAATATCTCGTGAAATTTGATCACATCTGGAAATTCTGTATAGAGAAAGATTTATTTTCCTCCAAAATTCTAAGGATGAAGAAATAAGATTACAATAAATTAGAATTATTGTGGGAAATGATGATGGATTAGCACTCGACTGCAAAGTACTCGTCTAAAATTCGCGAGGGCACAAGTTCAGGAATTTACTACCCGTTGAAGTATCAAGTATGCAAATTGTTGAAGGTAAAAGCCAAACCAGACTCCCAAGACAAGTATGTTCGCACTAAAAGTGGACAAGTTGTGTAGTCCTGAAAATCCCTTCTTCTATTTAGTACTTCATGTACTTAAGAGAGAAGATAACACAAGTTTGTTAAATCTATGATACTCCTTGAGTAGATATTATTACACTCCACTACAATAATAATTTCATATATTGAAAATATGACCAGTTATGTTTTTCATGTAGCTTTTCTCTCGTATTAGCTTTATTTTTTATTTTTTTACATGACTAACATTATTGATTCCCTATGCTTAAAACTCTTCAAATGCTTGCGAGAATCAAAAAAACTAGAATATAAGATTGTTGTTCCCTTCTATCTTCATCATACATGCTCCTCTACAACAACCAATCACTCTGTTCAAGCCTTCAAGTATGCAAGGAGCTTGTGTTATTCCAAACACCGCATTAAGTTGCTAACTTTGGGACACAAATTTCCTTTAGTGATAAGATCCACTCTTCGGTTGGTAGTTTCCATGACTATATGTTTGGTCTAGGTTGGAAAGGAATAATAGAATATTTATGATTTAAACAACTATGGACTGTGAAAGCGATAAAAAATTAAATTTTTGGTTGTCCTTTGGCCATATGTTGTAAAGATTTTTAAGGTGTTTTGTTCTACGATCTTGTAAGAAGTTGGAGTGTTTTGTTGGAACTTATTATTATTATTATTATATGTTGGTTTCTTTTTCCAAATTTTTACTTGTATTATTTTCACTCAATAATACAAGTCTCATTTCTTATATATAATATAAATAAACATTACAAAAATTAGGAATGAAGAACTGATGGGATCCACACTAAGACATTAATTCATCAAAAGGGGAAATAAGATTCCAAAGGAGAAAGACATGAATACAAATTCTCCCTTCCCATACTATGTATGGCTATACGTTTTTAAACATGGTTTGTTAGTTTTAATGCATACATAACTCCACTATATTTATTACTTAAACTGCTATAAGATTAAATAGCTTGGGCACGACTGGCTATAGTTTAAGACACGCATATTTAATATTATTTTCTCATGATAATTTATTTTTTAAGTAGCCAACTAAAGATACTACTGTTTATTTTCAACACAAGGGAATACACTGAAGAATCATGTTCCTATACCTTACCTCATTTTTTTACATGAAACCATCCCTATATCTTACCTTAAGACACAATGGTATAGAAGCCAACGTCATTCTCATTCTATTTCAGAATTCCTACTTTGATTCCTTCTCACCCCCTTTACAAATAAGTAAGAATCCTAAATAGTAAAACATATTTATGACATCTCTTTATTTTACTATTTTTATTAAGTTGATAATTATATCGATAGGTTCACCTATTCAGTTAGTTGTTATGTTAGCAGCTGAGAGTATTGTGATTGCTATGAGTTTATTAGCTGGTTGGAATTGGTTGTTAGGCTGATTGTAGAGTATAAAATGTTGGCAATCACATTTTAGAGAGATTTTTGGGACTAAAGAGAGATTGGCTATCTCGAATTAGCTATTGTGTTGTCCTATTGTTTAGTCTTGAATTTGGGGGCTAGAAATTTGAGTAACAGAAAATAATTTTTCATGATATTTGTTTAGTTATATCAATTAGTAACATTTAGATCCAAAAATGGCAGGGAAGAAAGGTGAGGCTAGATGTGAAGCTTTGAAGAAAGAAGTAGAGATGATAAGAGAGGAGTCCTTAAAATTACTAGATAGAAAAATCATTGAGTTTTGTGCGAAAGATGCAACAAGAATTCAATGACGTTCACAGAGTCAAAAGACCATTTACAATAGACACCAAGTGGCGATTCTTGAATTTCCAGGGCTAAAACTTTGACCCAACTGATCAAGAACTTGGCAACAGCTCCAATGGAGGCACGACGACAACCAAGATCAAAGCAAAGGTGACAAACAGTGAAGAAAATGTGGCAGCAACGAAGGGTGCCAATAGAGGTGTGATGTCAACATTATGCGTGCACAAAAAAGGGTGCTCTAGCTAAGCTGTCATGGGTGGCACCAATGCAGATCAGGCGAACAATCAGCACGACAGTTGGAGTGCCATTTACAACACAGGCGGCAACAGCAGCTAGACATGCTTGAGTTAAATGGGTCAGACCCACATTTTTGGATTTCTAGGGCTAAAATATCCTAAATCAACTCACAAATGGTTGTTGCAGTTTTTTTTTTTTTTTTTTTGAAGGAGATGCACTTTTTTGGTTTCATTGGTTACATCATAAGGGTTTGATTCGATGTTGGACTGCATTGAAGGTGTTAATGTTGTAGTGGGTTCAACCATTAAAGGAGAAGGACATGTTGCAAAGGTAGTTCGCTCTTGAGCAAATAGGTTCGGTGGTCAAGTGTAAAAGAAAATTGAGATATTTGCAAACACTAGAATAATATTCTAATATAGTCCATAGAAATGTGTTTGTTAATGGCTTGAAAGAAAATTAGAGAGGAATTATAGCTGTTTGAACCAGTGGGGTTGTTGAAAATAATGGAAGTGGCAAATAAGACTGAAGGGAAGCATGAAGCTACAACAAGGAACAATGCGACGTTTTTTCTAGGACATTTATGATTGAGTCATGGGTCATATGGAGATACGCAGTCTTCGAATATGTCAACTAATTAGAATGTGTCAACTAATTCAAAAATGTCTACCAATTCCATTCGAATGTGAAGTTGCTGCCATTACAAGAGGTGACCAATACAAAGCAAGCAAGTTTAGTACAACCCAAAAAAGATGGATATAAAAGATTCATAGTTGAGCATCAAGCAAAATAAGATTAAGAACTTTGTTTCAGGTGCGATGAGAAATTTTCAGCATTCATCATCATGACAATGAATCAGAAGAGTATACAACGGTAGTAGAGAATTGTGAAGAAGTAACGAAGTTGGCTATTGGTTATGCTGATGGTAAAGTATAAAATGTTAGATTTTATAGGGAGGTTTTAAGACTAAGGAAGATTGGCTACCTCAAATTAGCTATTATGTTGTTCTATGGTTTAGTCTCTGATTTGGGGACTGGGGTTTTGAGTAATAAAGAAGAGATTTTCATGATATAGGCTCTATCCAATATTTTAGTTAACAATATGACCTAGACCTCAAAGTCTACCATCATTTCTCCTTATAATAAATTAATAACCTACCTCCTTGATTTTCATCTCACCACCAATTTATTGAACAACACTTCAAACAAAACAATATTCTTAGTTTTTAGTCTTTTCTTATAAGCTAAGTAAATGGCAACACTAGGAAATAAGGTCACCTATCCTAGGTTTCCTAGCACAAGAATCAACTTAACTCAATCTTATCAATTGCACATGCTTCGGAGCTTCTACTTCAATCAACAAGAACATATAAACTCTCTAAAGTAACATGCCAGCATAGACAAGCTGCTCCAACATGTTTCCAATGCATCCACAACAATCTCACACAAATCAAAAGAAAAAGTAATCCCAAATCAACCCTTTGAATTATTGAGAATTGAAATGCAAGCAAGACAGGAAAAAAAGTAAACAATCTCAATTCAGAAACTCTACCAACCATTATGAAAATTGAGATGCACATTGATAAGCCACGTAGTTTTATCACAATTATTAAAAACAAGTTGGGAGAAACAAAAAAAAAATCCATACTTTTGTACCACATAAAGAATAATAGAGCTAAATCATTAGAGCACAAACCTGCTGAACGATATCTCCTTCAATATATGTGTCACTGGCATTTCTTTCAATACTTGTCCCATGGTTATTTCCTTCAGCGCATGTACCTTGACTGTTCCCTCCAACACTCTTGTTGCGACCAGGCACAGTGGCTACTTCATCCCCATTATTTATTCCAGGCACCACAGCAGATTCATCATCTTCCCACTCCTCCTCAATAAAAGGTGCATATCGCTGCCCACTTGGTGGTCCTATATTACTCTTGTGAAATATTCTACACAGCACAAAGGCATCCTTCCCACCCAAAAGGAGAAATATGTACAATAATAGTTAGATAAAATCAGTCATCATAACATTGCAATTCGAACATAAAAGGACAATGATGTTTGGCTGCTGAAGAAAATCTAGGCAGAGACAAATATCAACTTCTAGGTACTCCAGTTCATTAACGCCAACAATAAACCTCAACATGTAGACTTTCCTATTATCAGCAAGCAACATCAAAAACCGTAAATGTTAAGCAAAAATGTATACATTTCCAATTATCTTCTCTCAAATCAAACTAGATTGCATAAAAACTTAAAAACATGTACAAAAAGCATTAAACAAGTTGTGATGAAGGCCTTACCTGAGCTGCACCACCTCTACCTCTTTCCAATTCTTCCTCAACAAGTCTGTATTCATGCATAACCCAGTTAGTTCTTTTACCATCTGGTGCTCGCCCACTATGAAAAACCAATGTTTTCTTCAATCCAACGGTTTTGGAGTCACGCTTGACTGGCCTATCATTGCCAGTTGCCTTCCAGTACCCTTGGTTCGTTGCCCTGTTCATCCTAGCCCCGTTACCATACTTCTTATCCAATGCACTGAAAAAGTAGTACTCTTGGTCCCTGCTCTTCAAACTTGACTTATCTATACAGTCCAACCAAACAAATAAGATAATAAAAATAACAAATAACCAAGCACAAATGAAACTGCTAGTGTCAACCATACAAAAAAGAAGGCTCGACAAAATGTAGCCTGAAAAAACACAAATTAGTGCCAGCAAGCTAGAACCCATTCCGACCTGAGAACAGAAGTAAGCTCGCAAAAAAAACAAAAGGCCCAGAAAACTCAAGGAAAAATTGAATGCAACAAAACCCATTCATACACCCAAAATATTAATAAAATAATAAAAACAAATAAAGAGTAAAGAGTTGAGTTTCACCTGCAAGGTCCCAAGGCTCGCTTTTGTAGACATCAACCTCAGTTATGGCGTTGAATCGAAAGGTCTTACCGCAAACCTTTCGCTTAAGGTAATAAATAACAAGCTCTTCGTCAGTGGGGTGGAACCTGAAGCCCGGGGCCAAAGTAGGCGCGGCGGGGGGCTTGGCTTGCGGCGCAAGGCGAGTCTTTTCCGATGGTACGGAGAGGGACAAAGAAGGCGGTGAAGTCGGCGGAGCAGCCATAGTACGCTGAGCTGACACTAACGATTCACGACCCATCAGCGAAAAATAAAAAAACAAGCTTCCGATTCTCCCAGCCGAAGAATGGATTCCCCTGGTTAGGGTTTCTGAGTTTGAGAGAGAAAAGACAATAAAAACAATAATATTAAGCAAGAAAAATGAGTCTGAAGCTTTGATTGATGTTGAAGAAACTGCAGGTACCTTAAATTGCAAGAAACCCTTCTGAGAAGAGAAGAGTGATAAACGAAAAGGGTGTCTGTCTCCCTCTCTCTCCTCTCTCTAAGTTAAAACTTATGGTATATCTCTGTGTTTTGGTTTATGATTTTATTTTATTTTTTTATGTTAAAGAAAAGGACAGTTTCATTGTAGTGAGAAAAATCATTTGTATACCATGTTTGGTTGAAAAGAAAAGATATATAAAGACCTGTATTCTATTTTGCACATATGGAAAAACTATTACTATTAAATATAAATAATTAATATTATATATAATTTTGGTTTATAATAATAATAAAAGAAAATTGAGCCACGTTGCAGTGCCACCTGGAACTGGAAAAGGTGATGTGCTTTTTAGCATTGGAGTTCAACTGTTCTCAGTATATGGGTTTACTTGTGTTCTGTTCAATTCACCTACTTTGCCTTTGATATGTAATGTGTCATAAACAAAGTAATACAATTAATGCTTTTGCATTTTCTTTTTAAAATAATAATAAAGAGAAATCAATGTTGTAATGACGTGTTTGGATAAAATCAAAAAATACAAATTAGATGAGATGGAGGAGTAAAAAGACTTTTTTTTCATTCAAGTAGGCATATATTCTTGAAAAAAAAAAAAAGTATAATTGTGAGTGAGTGGTGATATTATTTGGTTAGAGCATTACCCAGGTAGTAGTGATCCACTCATTTTATTTGTTAGAGAAATACCCAACATTCGATGAGCTGGCATTGTATGAATTGTTGAATTTTTTTATTTTTTTTTTGAATGGTTATTTAATTATTTTAGTATTTTAAATTATAATAAATTAGTATTAAATTTATCACTTGATAAAAGATATCAGATAAAATATGTACCAAATATATAGTATTGTGCACCTTAAAATATTTTATGGGAATATTATATTATTTTTAGGTTCTAAGAAATGGAATATCATTATTGTAATTTATAATTTTAAAAATAAATATCAAATGAAACATATCAGTTACGATATAAGTTTGGAAACTTAACTAAATCTATAATAGGAAATATACTATTTTAATACTTTTTTGTTTGTCTTAAAACCAACTAAGTACGGTGTCAATTCAAAATTATATCTTCGTTCTAATTTCGGTAATTTTTTATAATTATATTTTAAATTATTTAATGTAAATTCTTTTTAGATTTTAAACATATTTATAAAAAAAATTATCAAAAAACATATTTACCAAAATTAGTGGAAATATAAAATTCTAAACTAATTTACCATATACAAGATATTAAAATAGTATGAATTAAATATTAAAAAAATAGTATGAAGTTAATTCCAGAAGATAGTATATTTTATTATATTAAAAAAAATGTACATAAGATAAGAATTTGTGTATGCATGTTAATTTGTATAATCACTTACATACCCCACAATGATAAAATTTCATTCATAATTGATGAATTTTGCTTTATTAGTGAATAAAATTATATAATATTGTTATACAATTAGGGATGTTAAAAATTTCCTTAAGGATGTGACCTGCGCGGACCTACTTTTATTGAAACGGAGATTCCTCACCTAAACGAGAAATGAGGGGAAGATGGGAATAATTTTTATCTCCAAATGTTAAACAAGGTAGGAACAAGAATGACACTATATGTCCCAACGAAACTCATTTTAATTTTTATTTGTTTTGTAATATTTTTTAATTTATTTTATATATTTATTTATGTATTTTTACATTATATTCAAAGCTTTTTAAAAAATATATTTTATTTTAAATAATATATAATATTTTGAATTATTAACATAATATAATATTTTAATTTTTATGTATTTTACTTTTTTATTCATAATTTATATTTTAAATAAATAAGTTGTAATAGCGATTCATCGCCTTGCCCTGGTGAAAAATAATGGGAAATAGGGTAGGAACGAAGAGCATTCCCCACTCTATTCTTAATAATTTTAATGTGAGTCACACAACCACAATATTTTTTACAGTCTTGGTGCCATTTAACATTAGTGTATAAAAAATAAAATGTAGTACAAACAATTAATTTTAATTAAAGAACACATTTATTTAATCTAGGTTTCGTATTATTATGAGTTATGATCAAATTATGGTCATGCAAATATAACAATTTGATTATTATTTATGTAATGATGAGTATGCAATTATTGCGAAACAAAATAAGGTTGAGATTAAATGTCTCATCGCCTTAGAAGTTAAAATATAGTCACTACATTTCCACACTTACTTGAGCCTAAAGTAAAGTCGGAAAAATCTGAGAAAACAAAAAGGAATCTTGTTTGCGAAATGACAAAAAAAAAACAAATATGCGCTGAAACAAATTTAATAGTACTATGTTTTATACACTAATGGCTACTAAATAACGTACTAACCTCTAAATCTTTTATATACAAATGCAGTAGTAACCTTTGTACGTTTCATCTTATTTTGCTATTATTATATAGAAATAATAATTATATAATTCACATAAGTTTCACAATGTTATGTGATTTTAACTATTTTTTAAATATTGAGAGTTATGATAATGACAAATTAAGTTATAAAAATAATTCCCTAACATAAATTTTGTCTCTGTCCCTATATATAAGTTCATTCATAAAACATAATAAAAAATATATATTTATGTATGCTAAAATTATACCACTCACCATTAGTAAAGCATGATGTAAGTTTTATGCTCAATATTTATAATTATGAATATGATGGGATACATGCTAACTTAAAATGTCAATAATAATTAACAATCGTTTAATATTTGTTAAGGGTATACAAAGATTTGTTTTATTGTCTAAATTATGGACTATCTTTGCACAGACAAAAAATATTAAAAAAAATCAGTCATTAATTATAAATTATTAAATCACAAAATTAGTGATAATATTATAAATGAAAAATATAAAATTTATTGTGTGAAATTTAACCTATATTAAATTGTCAAGTGGTACCATTAAAAAAGGGCCTCATTTTATTTCAGCACGTGATGTACATTATATTTATAACATATTTTTCACTAATTTTTTAGAGTTTATGTATAATATACTCAGTTGAAATCATGGTCGAATCAAAATGTTCATATATACTTATTTTTTATATATATACGTGTGTGAAATATTCTTTTTAAATCATGATTTTGACATAATAAATTATTTATAATTTTTTAGAAATTGATAGCAGTTCTACTATAATTACAACGCAAATGAGCACACTATTAGGATTATACTGGAGAATTTCTTTATATTTATCCTAAATTTGTTATAATTTTTAGTTTGGGCCAAATTTGTAATATTTTTAAATAAATTGTTGAATAATATTTTTTGAAAATATGTTCAAGTATAACAATGTACCAATTTGCATTGTTTTATGCTCTCACAACACAATATCGAATACCGAGGGTAAATTAGGTGTTAAAATCTGCCGATTAAAAAATGGTCTGGACTGTGGGAGTGAGACTTGTTGAACGGAATCTAGGGTAACAAATCTGCAAACGACACGTTATTGTCACATGCTTCACCCATAAGGCAAGTAAAGTAGTTGTGGGACCCAACCCAACACCCAAGTACCATTTTTTTTTTTTTTTGACGAAACCCAGGTAGCATTCTTTACTTTCTAATTCATTTGTGATTTTTTTTTCTTTTTCAAAAAAAGAAAAAGCGTCTTGTTCCTTTTAAAAAAAAAAGAGAAAAAAAACGTTTTGTCGTTTTTGGGTTTAATTTCCATGGCTGTTTGGAGTTGGAAGAGGGATTAGACATTGAGTTGAGAGGATGGTCATTCCCTATTCCCTATTCCCCAGCGATTGACTAGGCGGAGCCTGTGAGCCTGAGCCTGCGCCTGACCTTGCCTGAGCTACCACTCAGCTTTTTCAGAAAATATAATCAACTTCTCATCATTCTTTCTTTCTTTTTTTTTCTTTAATCCTTTTCTATTGACCAAATCTTTTGGCAAAAAATTAAAAGAATCTTTGTTAGATTTGTACTTTGCTTTATTATATTAATTCTTGTGATTAAACAAATCACTAAAAATTAGATTGCGTTGCATTACCCTCGTCCTTGTGCACTTTTTCTAATTTATTATTATTATTAGGGTACTTGTCATAATTTTTTTTTTTTTTTTTTTTGATTAATTTGCATTTTGTCTTGGCAGACATAATTTTTTACAAAATAATATCTGACTGAAGGCAGTTAGTTGAAATATTTCAAACTCGTCAAAAAGTTTAGACAGTTTATCAAAATTTTAGATAAATATTATTTTATAAAAAATTATCAAAACTAAATCAAAGTGCAAAATAACTTCAAAAAAATATAATTTTCACCAATTATTTTTATTATTTAGGTAGAATACAAGACTTAGAGCACTCTCAATAGATGTTTTACTCCATCTTTTAAAATATCTCCCTAAAATACACTTTTTTTTCTATTTTACCTCTAAGTTTTACATTATACCATACATCAGCTTTTCTATATATTTCTCTACATCATTTGAATTTTATATCTTTAAACATATTTTATTAATTAAAGTAAAATAAAATAATTGAAAAATAAATAATAAATATATATACTAAATGGGAGAGAGAAAGCTTATAAAGAGAAATAATAATATTAAAATATTATATAAATTATATGTAAATGTAGATATAGATTAATTGGAGTTTGTGCATAACTATTATAAATATATATATAAAGGAGTTGATGGAATATGTTTTTGTGAGTTTTAGTTAAATATTATAGAGAGAGTGTATTATAAAATACACCACCAAAACATATTTTTTTATAATTTATCTCAAACTTTTATATTATATCATACATCAACTTCTCTATTTTTTCTCTACATCATTTAAATATTATATTTTTTTAAATATTTTATTCATTTTAAGAAATAAAATAATTAAATATAATAATATCACATTCAGGTATATACAAAAGTTTATAAAAAAATAATAAATATTTATAGTTGATGAATAGTATTTCACTACATATTGAGAAATACTATTCATTTAGGTAAAAAATATAACTTTATACCACTCATTGTAATACTATTTAACAATTTTTTCTCTATATTATAAAGAATTAGACATTTTACCTCCTCTATTGAGAGTGTTCTTACTAGGGCTGTGCAGAAATTTTTACAACCCGAATAATCCGCCCAAACCAACCCGAAAAAACCGCCAAAAAATGCAACTCGAATAAACCGACCAAAATTTAAACCGCCCAATATAACCCAACCAATTAAGAATTTATTACTTTTAATATATTCAAATAAATATATAAAATAATTAAGTTTTGTTTTAATTTTTTTACTATAAATTTAAAATATTATTTTAAGCTTAAAAATATTAACTTCACATTATTAGTACTAGTATTTAAAAAATATGTAAAATATGTAAAAAAAAAAATACAACTTTTGTTTGGGCGGGTTGACCCGACCAACCCGCAAAAAAAAAATACAATTTCGGTTTGGGCAGGTTAACCTGATCAACCCGCCCAAATTATTGGACGGGTTAAAAAAAAAATTCTTAATTGGGCAAGTTACGGGTCACTTTTGTTAACCCGATTATGACATTGGACGGGTAAAAATGCATTGTAACCCGACCAACCCGCCCAATGCTCAGCCCTAGCTCTTCCTTACTAATTAGGGTAGAGTAGAGTTGACCATCTATCTCTTAAAAGGTGTGATTATATTTTTAAGATCAATTATAATGGATGAGTTAAACTAGGTGAGCTAAATTTGAGTTATTTTATACTTTTTTTACCTTAATGAATAATATTATTACACATGTAGATACAATTATTCATTGAGTTAAAATTATTTATTATTTTTTTCTCTTTGTATATTAATTATATTTTGTTTCTTTCTCTTTCCTATTTTAGTATTTTAATTAATAAAAAATAATATTTAAATGATGTAAAGAAATATAAATAAGAAACAGAAAAATTGATGTATGGTGCAATGTAAATGTTTGATGCAAAATAGAAAAAATAAAATTTTGGTAATGTATTTGAAAAAAAAGAGTATATCATTCATTTGAAGTGCTCTAAGCTAATAGAGGTGTCATCAACTTGGAGTTGGAGGCAATAGTAGGCACTAGGCAAGTAGCACCTATTTTTTTTTTTTAAATATTTTGCTTGTATAATTTAAATTAAAAAATATATTACTATGGTCTAAACTTTTATGAAATTACAATGTAGAACTCAGTTGATAAACAAAAAATTGAATATAACAACACACTTGTTAAATAGAATAGTTGTAATTTTGTTATGAATTGTTAGTTTTGTGAATTATTTGTAATTTTAGTTGAAAAAAGCTTTGATCAAAATCAGGTTTAGAGGTCTATTAAAATCATTATACAAACACAGAATCTAAAAAATAATTTATCAAAACATAAGGTCCAAATAACCAATGGGACAAAACACATGATTTAAAATAGTATAAATGTCATTATATTTGCACCTCAAAAATATATATATAGACACCCCATTAATTAAAAAAAAATTAAAACTTTTTCTCATTTTTTTTACATTCTTTAATTTTGTTTTTAGTCAATTTTAATAATTTTATTTTATCTTATTTTCATAATTTAAAAAAAAAAAACAATGTATAATTTTTTAGAAAAAAACTCATACTCTATCAAGTTTTTATATATTTTTTGTTTTGATTTTTTATTTTATTTAAATACTTAAAATATATATTATTTATATGTATTCTTTAAAATATGAAAAAGAAAACAAAATTAAATTAAATGTGAGCTTGAAAAAATATATATTATATTATTTTTTAATAAAAATGGGATGGGTAATGCCTCATAGTATTAATTCATATTTTTATATAATCAATATTTATTTGTTAGTTAAATTAATTATTGATGATAAAAAAATACCTTTAAAATAAAGTTTAGATTGGAGATGACTTATAATAACTTTTTTTTATTTATATCATTTTATAGTCATGAGTTTTTGCAAGATACCAAATATATCTCTTTAAAAATTTCCCAACATAAAGAAGAAGCTAATTTTAGTAAACAATTTTGACAAATATATATTTGTGAAAATCCCAAAACACCCTTTAATTGAATTATGAGGGAATGATATTATGTATTATATTTTATTTTATTTTTGTTATTTTAAATATATTTCGAAACTTGTTTTATTTTATTTTATTTGATTAAATAATAAAATAAAGGTATTATGGGCTTTTGTTTTTAAAATTATCAATAAGTTGGCTAGAATAAATTGAGATCTTATCACCGATATTTTCACGTCAAGAGTCCTAGTTGGTCGCCATAGGCCCTCGTTGGTCGCCGGGGACACTCGCCGGTGGCACTCTCCACCTAAGCCTCCTCCCGCACCAGAATGCATCGAGTACACACCATAAGCCCCATCTAGTCGCCAAGAGTTCTAGTTGGTCGCTAGGGGCCCTCGCCAGTCGCCGAGGACACTCGCCACTTGAGCCATCTTCCGCACCAGAGTGCGCCCTCAACCCCTTCAGGAATAGGACACATCAGATTACCATTTTTTGGTAAGATAGAAACATGTCTTCATCCAAGTGTACCAGAAATTAGCAGGATTGGGAAACAAGTTGCCACCATCATCTTTTCCCATCACCGCGACTATAAATAATGCAAATCAAGATGCAAGAGGGCAGAAAAGGATCGAGTGAGATCAATATGGATATGGCTGAATTTGATTAAATCAGTAACTATTCATCTTCAAGAGAGCTCTCATTCTCAACTGCCCCAAGAACAATATCAAACTCAATGTAATTGTTCTTGATGGTTCAAAGTTCATCATCAATAATATTGACTAAAGTGAATGTAAGTCATCTTTTTGGGGTCGAACCTCTATAAACATTTGTTTCTTTCATTTATTATTGTATTTATTTATCTTTCTTTGGTTCACTATTCATAGCCAAGATTTCACTTTAGATTTTACACATAAAACAACTATTCATTTATTGCTCTGTGCAAGTTAACGAATAAACGAGTCAACACTTGCCAAAAGTTGTTAAAATCTATTGATAGTTTTTTCAGTGTTTGAACGATCGATTTACTTTTATTATTTTTTCTTCAATTTAATGGCTTTTTTGCTTAGCCCTACTTGTGGCGATAGCGACGTGGGCAAAGACGCAATGCACAATGCTAGGTAGTGGAGGATTGACGGCTAGGGATGCGAATGCGAGCACGAATATGCATTAGGCTTATCAGTGGGCTTGCAAAGAAGTTGACGTTGGTTGGAGTGGTGTGAGGGGAAGACATGATTCAACAATGCTAGTCACGGGTTGGGCTCGCGAATACGTACTTTTGGCTATAATTTTAGGTTGGTTTTTTTGGCTATTATTTTGGGTCCTTCAGCTTTGTTTTTTAAGTTAGTTTAAATGATATTGGTGGTGGTGATTTGACGTACCATTTTTCAAAATAATATTTTAAGTATCATGTTTAGGGTTACTTGACATTCTAAGTTCAAAGCCATTACTTTGTAGGTGGCTTTTAGTTTATAAATTTTTGGAGGTAGTGTTGGCCCTGTTGGGGTCTTATAGCCATTGTTGCTTCTTTTATTTTATTGATTTGTTTAAACTTTTTTGTTGTTGTTAAATCTAGGACAAATATATCATGATTTGTATTAAAATTTATATTTTTTTATTAATCCATCTCACCCACCCAATTCCATGTCACATTTTGATTGATACACATGCTAAAATCTAAATGGATACATGAGTGTAATTATTAACGGAAAAATTGATTAATATCCCTAAAATAGATAAATGATAAATATTACCTTAAATATTTTATATTTCTCTTTTTTTATTAAATCGTTTTCAGAAAAAAACTTGGTTGTAGAAACTCAGGAAAAGAAAATGAAAAGGGAATCATCCAAACACGGTGGTAGTAACTACTCATAAGTCTTATCTTGAGAATTAAAATAATAATATGTTATTGGAATAAAAAAGTAACTGTTTGTATCTAACTAAAAAACAAAGTGTACGAAACAGTAACGCACGGGTGAAGTGAAAGTCAAAAAGTCAGCAACGTTACAGTGCCACTGCCACGAACTCTACAATCCCACTTTCTTCCACACATCTGTCAGTACGACACCGTTTTATTCGATACGTGGCATTGCATTTTTTAATTTTCTTCTAAAATATAATAATAATAATAAATTTATAAAACTGAGTTAATTTTTCATTTATTTACCAGAAATTCGAGATGAAAAACCGAGACGTGAGAGATAAAGATAAGATCGGAAGGTGGGACAACTTTGTATTCAAATGGCCATTCATACTGGGCCCCGTTGGCCCACGTGTTTGATTCAGCTGTTCTCAGAATGCGGGCTTAAAAAGGCTAAACCAAGGAGAAGTTTAAAAAAATATGGTATATTTAATTTAGTTTTTATAAATATGTAAAGATGATAATACTATCAAAGTATAATTTTTTTCCTGTTTTTTTAATATTTTTATGGGTTTTTTTTTCACTTAAAATTATTATTTTTCAATATTTTTTAACATTAACCAAATATTAGTTATTATACCCAAATTTCGAGAATAGATAAACAACCTCAAAATGTAAGATCGTAAAGTATAAGCTCGAAGTTTAAAAATATTGACATTATACTTGCACAAATAAATACGAAGTTTTAGTGCTACGTCATCTGCACTCAAGCCTGAGTTGCAGGCTTGAATATAGAAGTCTCCTCTAAAAGGATGAGTTCGAAAAACTAGTAGAGTAAAGAGGTGGCAACAACTGGAATGGTGAGCTCGAAATTACGTGATCTCAAAAACGTGTTGAAGCAGTGTTCGCGCTCGAAGACATGCTAGACTTACATGCAGAAAAGTTGTTAGGAAACCCCTATTTCTTTGGGATTAGGGTAAACCGTGTGCTGAATCTTTATTTTTATGGGATCTTTATTTAATAAGGCATTTTAATTGCATTATTATTTAAATATTTATTTGAATTTAAATTTGAATATATGTTGTAATTTTCCTAAACTTGTAGAAATATATTATTGTAATTAGGTTTATAAATAGTCTAGATATGGTCATTTGTACTCAGGCACAATTTTGTACTAAAAAATGCTTTGTGAAATTGCTTATTCCTGAAGCTTTAACGCACACAAGTTAATAAAAGTGACTCGTGGGAATAGGCAGATTTTAACTGCCGAACTACGTAAAATATCTATTTCTTCATAATTAATTATTTATTTCTCTACATAATTAAGTTGACGAAAAACGACATCAACAATTCGGTGCTTTCATTGAGAGCATTAAGCAACTCTTCCTACCGTTTAGCATAAAACCTCCTACTTAAGCAACGATGGTTGCCCTGAACATTCCTAGAACTAGTGGGTGACCTCTACTAGGGGTGCACACGGGTTAGGTTTTCGGATTTCAGGTGCACCCGGTTCGAGTTTTGCGGGTTTCGGGTGGAGGAAAGTGGTACCAAATCCGGTCCGAAATTTTCAAGTTTTGGGGTGATTTCGGGATTCGGGTTTGGTCAGGTTTCGGGTGGGATTGGTCAAAAAATGGGCTTTTGGCCAAAAATGGGCCTTGGTAAAAAAAATTCAATAATACCATTTTTGACACTTTTTAATTTTTTTTACTTTTCACATGTTTTTTTTACTTGTTGTTAGTTTGGTAATGTTAATGTTCTACAAATTAGGCATTAGTAATTTTTTTTTTAATTATGTTCGAACCAGATTTCACTCGAATTCGACGAGTTTTGCGAAAAAATCGGGTTTTCAGGTTGCGGGTCGGGCGAGTTTGCGGGTTTTTCAGGTCAAATGTTCACCCCTAACCTCTACCCCAAATCCCTGAAGAGTGTAGTCCACGAACTGAGGTGCATCCTCAAAGGCCTGGTAAACAACCAGTTGTGGACCAGAGCCCCAATGAGGAGAGTGCCTCATCGTCTCCTAGAGGACGACATCGTTAGAGTTATAGACCTAATGAGCATGATTACTATAATCCTGAAAGATATGTGCCAACAGTTGAGCTCAAAAATCATATGTTGTGTGAACAGCTAGCCGAAGCTACATGGCTAAATGAAGAGATGGCAAGGCGAGCTGCTGAAGTCCAGGCACCACCCCGAAGGACCAGGAGGCGACCTCGAGGGAGTATTTAGAATTTTTTGAAAACTGGTGGGATGTCTGATGTAACTACAATATGCACCATCATATAAAAAAAAATTGGGTTATAATTTCTCTACGTGCTAAAAACAGAGATGTCCCTACCGGTAGGGGCTAAACTGGCACCCATAGGGGTGAGCATCGGTCGGTTTGGGCGGTTTTTTCACAAAAAAAAATCCAGAATTCGGTTTTCGGTTCGGATTGGTGCAATCCAAAAACCGACCGAACCAAACCAGTTTAAAAAAAAATCGACCGTTTTGGACCGCGGTTTGGTCAGTTAAACCGACCAAACCGAATTGATTATTTTTTTTTATTTTTTTTGAAAGTTTTAGTTAAAAAATTAAAAATTTTGGATTGTTAGAATCCATTTCTGTATGTTTTTAAAACATAAATATATAGACCATAATTACATTTACAAGTGCCTTAAGTTTTTTTTTTATTTATTAAAATTTTTAATAATTAATAATTATATAATATTATATTATTATTTTATTGTGTTCGGTTGGTTTCGGTTTTGTTGGTCGGTTCACCCAAAATTTCCAAACCGACCGAACAGTGGCGGTTTGCACCGTCGGCGGTTTTTTCGGTTTTCGGTTTAAACGGTTTTGGTTTTTTCGGTGTTCGATAGGTCGGTGTACACGGTTTTTTCGGTTTTTCGGATTTTATGCTCAGCCCGTTGACTGGCTTTTTGGTCAACTAACACGGAGTTAAATTAATTAATTAGAGAGCTTTCAATTAGACAATCAATGAACCATAAATAAGTCAAAAACCTAATAACTATGAACAATACATGACAAACAACAACATAAATATAGAGGTTCGGCCACAAGAAATGGTAATGACCTACTTCCTCTTAGATTTGTATTGATCTTAAGGTTTTACACAAGATAACCAGTGAATACATGTAGATTTCTAGGTGTAAAAGATAATACAGAATGGCAGAATCGCTGCTAAGTACCAAGCCAGGCTGCTCGGTATGTTTCTGGTGCTAGTCGGTAAGCCAATTTCGTGAAAAAAAAACCCTCCACTAAGGTGGAGAGTTTGTATTTATAATGTTCTGTTAACCCAGGGGCTGCGCATAGCATAACTGATGGTGAAAATAACTAGGACTGCACTGACAGCGTGTTGAGTTAATGCTAGGTATATGCACAGTTCTTCGCCCTCCAGAGGTTTTGAAAGGATCGGGGGTTCTGCCAGCTACTACTTTAGAGCTTGGAAGGCTTGTTCGCACTCCTCGGTCCATTCAAATTTCTTTGTACCTCTGAGGATATTGAAAAACGGAATACATTTATCAGTAGATTTGGACACGAATTCGCTTAGTGCTGCTATGCATCCTTTTAGGCTCTGCACGTCCTTGATCCTGGCTGGTGAGGGCATGTACAGTAGCACCTTTATCTTCTCGGAGTTCGCTTCAATACCCTTGGAGTTCACTATAAACCCCAAGAATTTTCCCAACCCCACACCAAAGGCGCATTTCAGGGGGTTCAATTTCATTATATACTACCTCAAGATGTTGAAGCATTCCTCCAAGTCTCAATGTGCCCCCCCAACCTTTTTGGATTTTACCAACATATCATCCACATAAACCTCCATGTTATTTCCTACCTAATTTTTGAACATACTATTTACCAGCTTTTGATACGTGGCTCCAGCGTTTTTCAAGCCGAACGACATAACTCTATAGCTGTAATGCCTTGGTTACCCCAAGACCGTTATGGTGAACGTTGAACCGTGAATTTAACTCACTACCCAAGTTCTTTGGTTAAAAATGTGCTCCTAGGTGTTATTAATAGGTCAAGGTGGAAAACCAATGAAAAAGAAATGATATATTTTTATTTAAGACATAAAACTGTTCATGGGCCCATCAAAACATTTACAAGTTATTTACAACTCAAAATAGTCATTACAGTTTAAAATTTACAACCTGCTCACCTAAGCGGCAAAAATAGGGTAAACCCCCTAGTTCCTCTGAGATCTCCTTGGCCGTGGTGGTCAAGCGGTCGCATATGTACACATCACCACCTAAGCTCTCCACTCAAGGTTGGGTGAGCTTTTCTTTCCCTTTACCTACACCACATAGCACCCATGAGTCAAAGCTCAGCAAGAAAACACAAATCTGCATGAATATAATATCTACAATGATCATAATAATCATTCAGGACTTTCAGTCTAGCATAGAGGAGTGACAGTTGTAAAAGTCACTAAGGTGGGTTCCGTTCCCATTAGCCATGTGACGATAGGGTCACCTGGACTTTACAAATAAGTGATCCTTTCACCAGCGTATCAAGATAGGTGTTTGATGAATTAGTCACCAACATAACCTACCGCATGACCATAGAGTCACAACCATGGGATTCCGCTCCCTAGCCACGTGACAAAACAGTCACCTAGGCCTTAAGCCCTGACTCTGAGTAACTAGTCTTAAACTAGTCAAGCGCTTATAATTTTCATCGACCTTAGGGTCGGTCAAGCATTAATGCTCCTAGAGTCATTCAACGATGATATCGATTAGATCTAATCTTTTATCGATTCTGCGTTCTCAACGCTTATGCCGTTCTTGACTCTTAGGTCAGTAATACGTGACCAATGCCGATTTTGAATAGTTAGTGCCATACACAAGTAAGCAATATTTGCTAGCATTTAATATGCAATCAATGTCCACATTTAAACACTCAACATGCCTCAATAATAGCCATGCATGTTATATGGGGTGCAGTTTTCTTACCTCTGGTTCGAGCGAGAATGAATAAAGGAACGACCCTTGAGAACGATCTAACTTTAAGTCCTTTAGCGGTAACCTAGTCATAACCAAATATAACCTCCATTAATGAAAATCAACAATGAAAGGGTCTTGACCTAAACCCCACTATCGAGACCCCGAAATGTACCCACATGGTGAGTAGATTCGATCCCGGGCCTTAAGGATTGAAACCCCGAGCCAAAAACCCTTAAAAACACTCAAAACGGGATTATGAAGGAATAGAGTAGCGCCCCAACGCTACTCACTAGCGCCCCAGCGCTCATCTCAGAACCAAAAACGCCCAAAGCCACCCCTGGTAGCGCTGTAGCGCCCCCTTGTGGGCGCTATAGCGCTACACCCAGCCTATTTTGCCCCTAAACTTTCTCCCTTCGAATTCTCCATTCCCAACTTGATTCTAATGCTTCCAAACATAAAATTAATTGCCAAATGAACCCAAAAACCTTCCCCACATGTCCTAAGCATTACAACCACAAGAACCCTAGCCAAAAACTCCAAGCAAAACCAATCAACCAACCTAGAAATCTCAACTGAAATCTATAACAAAAACATAGCAAACCAGAGATTTAATGGCTAGAATCTTACCTCAAGCTCAGATTATGATGCTCTTCAATGGTGGAACACACTCCCAAGCTCTCAAAACTTATTTCCCAAGCTTGATTCCTCAACTTAAGCTCAAAAATCCAAGAAGAAGAGGAGAGAAAATAGGTACATGAGAAGGTGTTTTCTATGCTCTATTTTCTTCAAACTTCCACAGCCTTCATGGCTTAAAACAATCCTAGGGGTGAAAAGACTAAAATACCCCTAGGTCAAATAAAGGTTTCTAAAGACTCCTAAGGGTCAAATCGACCTTTTCCACCTATTTTGTTAATCACAATTAACGCTATCCAATTCCCATTATTCTCAAAATACTCAAACACCAATAATTTATATCTCGTTACCCTTTAATTCCCGACAACGATCTAATCATTAAAATCACCCCGAGACTCACCCAGAGCCCCGAACTTAATCCCATTATGACTAAACCGCTAATCTGCACTAAAGATCGTTTCATGCCGAATGGCTCGAACAAATCCATATTATAATGCGGCATCAACAATAGGTCACCGACATGCATATAAATATACAATTTACACCCTCAACGGGCCAAATTACCAAAATATCCTTATAATCAAATGTGGACCCACATGCATGCATTTAACATCATATTATAATATAATTCACATAAACATGCATATAATCATTTAATGGAATAATAAAACAATTATGGCCTTCCCGACCTACTAATTCAGACATTAAACCGCATTAGGGATTTTGGGGGATTACAATAGCAGTACAACCCTACAATTGTGCGGAAGCTGGTGTGCTCTTGGTCGGGTGGATGCATGCTTATCTGATTGTACCCCAAGTAGGCATCCATAAA
Organism: Humulus lupulus; assembly: GCF_963169125.1. Taxonomy (NCBI): domain Eukaryota; kingdom Viridiplantae; phylum Streptophyta; class Magnoliopsida; order Rosales; family Cannabaceae; genus Humulus; species Humulus lupulus. The sequence continues at coordinate 76,943,024 of NC_084800.1, forward strand.
GGTTAAGATTTCGTGGACGGCTGTAGCATCTACTAGCTGGTTAATTCTCAGAAGTGGGAAGCAGTACTTTAGGCATGCTTTATTTAAATTTGTGAAATCTATGCACAACCTCCACTTGTTATTAGGCTTCGGTACCAATACGGAACTGGACACCCATATTGGGTAGAAGGTGTAACATCCCAAATTCTCTAATATGGCTTAGTGCCTGGATTAGGGGGCCAGGAGGGCCATAATTGATTTAATGTGTTATTATATGATTATATGCTTGATTATGTGGGTTCTATTATTATATGGCCATATTTGCATAGATGTGGGGCCGTTTTTTTTATAAGAATGACTTTTTTTTTTAATTTTGGCCCGTTGAGCGTGTATTTTTGTATTTATGTGCATGTATGTGATATATGGATGAGATCACATTATTATGTGATTATGTTTGAGGAATTCGGTATGAGACGATCCTAGGAAGAAAGTTAGCGGTTTTGTCATAACGAGGTTAATTACCGGGCTTGGGGTGAGCCTAGGGGTAATTCTGTACTTAGTACATTACCGAGATTGAGCGAGTAATGGGAAATGATTTGATAATTATTTAAGGATATTAGGAATGATGGGAATTGACAGGTGTTAGTTATTATTAATGGAGTAGGTTGTAATGATAACTTTGCCCTTGGGTGGCTTTGAGGTAGTAGAATGGCCCTAGAGGTATTTTAGTCGTTTTAGGCATTAGATGGGCTTGACCAAGGGAAGGTTGGCTGTAGAATGAACAAAGGAAAATAGAGTTTTCTCTCTCTTCTCTCTTGATCATTTCCTCTCTCTCACTCGGTTGGATTTTTGAGGCAAAGTTAGAGAATTCAAGCTTGAGGATTAAGACTTGGAGTCTAGAATTGAGTTTCCCTGGACAGCGTTGTAGCGCTAGAACTAGGGTGATTCAGCCCTGGTTTTTCCTCCTTCGTGTTCTTCAATTCCAAGCTTCAAAACTTGATTCCAAACCTCATTCAAGCTCACAAATGAACCCAAAAACCAAACATACAAAGTCCTAGGCATCAAAACCTAATCAATCTTTGCCAAAAACTTCATTGAATTCTCATTATCCAAAACATAAATCCCAACTGAAAATCAAGCGAAAAATGGAGCAAAACCAAAGTTTTCCATGGTTAAAAACTTACCTCAAACTCAAAATGGAACCTTCTTCAATAGTAGAATACAACCCTAGACCCTCAGGGCTTGGTTCCCTAGCTTGAATCTTAAATTGAGGCTTCAAAAATTCAAAGGAAGAAGAAGGAGAAGTGATGATCGGGAGGAGAAGAAACAATGCTCTATTTTGGTTCAGTTCTACAATCTTCTATGGTTGATATATATCCTTAGGTCAAAAGACAAAAATACCCCTAGGTCATTTAATTCCCTCTTAAGGCTACTAAGCGTAAAACCATCCTTTCTCCTCTAATCCTGCTAATCATAATTAACATCCTCAAATTCCTGTTACCCCCAATATTCTCAAATGCTAATAAATCATATCCTATTACCCTTTAATTCCCGGTAATGTACTAATCATCAAATTGCCCCGAGACTCACCTCGAGCCCCGAAAATGGTATTATTGAAATACCAAAGGAGCTCCATGGTCCAATCTACTCAGCCAACTGTAACGCCCTGACTACCCCAGAACAGTTACGGTGAACAGTGAACCGTAAATTTGACCCGTTACCCGAGTCCTTTGGTTAAAAATGTGATCTAAGTGCTATTATCAGGTTAAGGTGAAAAACCAGTAAAAAGGGAAGGATACACTTCATTAAGTAAATAAACTGCTCATGAGCCTTTCAAATGTTTACAAGCTGTTCATAATACAAAAGAGTCGTTACTGTTTCAAATTTACAATCCCCGCCGGCCTAAGCGGCAAAAATAGGGTAAACCCCTAGTCCCTCTGAGAACTCCCTGACCGTGGTGGTCAAGCGACCCAATATGTACACAACATCGCCCAAGCTCTCCACTCAAGGTTGGGTGAGCTTCTCTTTCCCTTTACCTGCACCACATAGCACCCATGAGCCAAGGCCCAGCAAGAAAACACAATAAAGCATGACATAATATCAACAACGATCATAATAACCATTCAGGACTATCAGTCCATAACAGATAGGTGACAATAGCCAATGTCACAAAAGATGGGTACAGCTCCCTCTAGCCATGTGACGATAGGGTCACCAAGGCTTAACTGATAGGTGGTTCTCTCATAAGTTTAATCAGGATAGGTGCATGGTGATTGGTCACAAACATAACCTTCCTCCCGACTCTAGAGTCGTAACTATGGACAGTGTACTGCCCCAGGTTCCCTAATATGGTTTAATGGCTGGTTTAGTAGGCCAGGAGGGCCATAACTGTTTAATTATGCCATTAAATGTGTTTATGCATGTTCATGAGAATTATACTATAATATGATGTTAAATGCAAGCATGTGAGTCCACATTTGTTTACAGGGGTGTTTGGTAATTTGGCCCGTTGAGGGTATAATTGTATACTTGTATGCATGTCAATGATATATTATGAGACCACATTATAATGTGGATTGGTTTGAGTATTTCGGCATGAGATGATCTCTAAATATGATTTATCGGTTTTGTCATAACAGGTTTAATGATTAGAGCGTTACCGGGGATTTTAGGGTAACGGGATATGAAATATTGGTGCTTGAGAATATTGAGATTAGCGGGAATTGGGAAGCGTTAATTATGATTAACGGGTTAAGTGGAAAGTACCAATTTTACCCTTGAAATGGTTTTAGAGGCTTAAAGTGACTTAAGGGTATTTTAGTCATTTGGAAGGATTTATATTATCCTTTAGTTGGCTGTGGAAGGTTATAGAAATAACAGAGCAAAACAAAGTTGTCTTCTCCCTTCCCGTACACCAATCTTCACCATTTTCAAGCTAGGAAATCCAAGGGCTGAGGTTGTGGACTTGGTTCAACCATTGAGGAAGACTCAAAGCTAGTTTTGAGGTGAGTTTTAGTCATTGAATTCAGGTTGTGCTAGGTTTTTCCCTTTAGTTATTCAACTTTTGATTCTTGTTGGAAGTTTGGATTTGAAGATGTTTTAATTGAAGTTTAGGTTGGGTTTTGATGAGGGGAAGTTATGGGTGATGTGTTAGAGGTTAAATTGAGTGTTTGGAGGAGGTTTGGAGCTGTTTAGAGGGTTTGGTTCCAAGGGAAAACGCAGGGGAAAATCTGGTGTGCGTGCTGTCATTTTTGCCTGGTCTGGGCTGGGCGCCGCACCGCGGCTGTGGTGCGCCGCGGCCCTTGGCGACTGGTGGGGAGGTCTGCCTCTGTCTGAAGGGCGCGCCGCGACATAGCAGGGGAGGGCCGCGGCCCTTAGGGCAATTTTGGTCAGAATCATGTTTTTAGCTTGGGGATTCAAACCTTAGGCCTCGGGATTGAACCTAGTACCCGGTTGAGTGGTGTTTGATGTCTCGGAGGCTAGGTTTTGGTTTGAGAACCCTCTATTATCATTCTTGTTGATGAATCCTATATTTTGGTTATGACCAGGTGACCGTCAAGGAATTTAAAGGTTGATCGTTCTCAGGGGTCGTTCATATAATAATTCTCACTCGAACCAGAGGTAAGAAAACAGTGTATGAATACAGTTGCACCCTGTATAGGTATATGACATGCATGGGTTGTTATTGAAGCATGTTGGTTGATATATGTGGACATGGATTGCATATTAAATGCTAGTGAATGTTGATTACCTGTTTATGGCACTGACTAGTCAGGGACCGAACCTAAGGTCGAGATACACGCATTGAATGGCTCTATGGCATTAATGCTGGACCGACTCTAAGGTCGAAGAACTTATAAGCGCTTGCCTGGTCTAAGACCAGATGTTCATAACCAAGGTATATGACCCCGGTGACTGTTTGTCACATGGCTAAGGGACGCTGTCTGTGACAGTCAGAATCCCATGATCCGTAAGGGGAAAGACCGGGTAAGCTGTGCAATCCCACACCGCCTGGGGAAGGTCAAGTGTAATGATTCTAAGACTGTGTAGGTATGGGACTACATAGTTGAAGAGGGCTTAAATGGATTGATAAGTACTACCTATATCAGGAAGGTGCATCTTCTTTTTGGTAGCCCATTACTTGAGAACTCCATGGTTAAGCGTGCTTGGCCTGGAGTAATCTAGGGATGGGTGACCTCCTGGGAAGTTTTCCCAGGAAGTGTGCAAGTTAGGACAAAGCATGCTGGAAAGACTTGTCTTGGTTTGTAGGGCCGGTCGTCATTCCAGAAAGCAGCCATAGTGACGTGGGGCGTCACACCAACTCTCCAGCAGGCCCACGGTCAACCAGGCCCACGGTTTCCTTCAAAGCAGCCCATCAACACCCTACCTGAAACTTCACTCCTCCACACATACCCCACTCAGCACCAGCACCATGCCAACGCCTCTGCCTTCACCCAAGCAGCTGCCCAAAGTGCCACCCGCCTGCCACCTCACGTTCAGCTGCCATAACAGCAGGCCCAACACAGGCCCAACGCTTGCCTTTCCCAGCAAGCCCACGCCTCCAACATCCAGCCACCACAATGCTGCCATTTCCCTTTTGAGCCCATAAATTGCCTAAGTGTACCATTTGTCCCCTATGTCCAAAATGCCAACTTTTTATGCATTTTTCTACACATTTTCACCACAACATCATCATTACACCCTATAATTTACCTCTACATACCATATTTATTTTATTTAATTAATCTAATCAATTTAATTAATTTAAATTGATTATTTTAATAATCTCATTTTGGCTATAAATATGGAATTTCAAGACCATTTTATGGGGCTTAATGAGATGATATACCACAAAGTTTCTACACTTTCAAGACCTCTCTATTCTCTTCATCTTTTTCTTCTTTTTGGTCATTTTTCTATGAGTTTTTATAGGAAAAATTTGGGGGTTAATCCTCCAAATTTTCCTATTTATGTTTGTAATTTTTTTGTTTGTATTTTCTATTCTAGTTATGAGTTTCTAATATTTTTAAGATTATTAAGGTGATGATGAAACAATATGTAACTAGATAGTATTTATTTTGTATGTTGATTTCCCATTTTGTGCAACAAAGCTTATGGATTATTCTTGTTCAAATATCTTCTTTCATCTTAAATATCATATATTTTGCATTGTTAGCACATATTTACATTTTTTTCTTCATTAGTACAAAAACATAATATTCTTTGTGTAAAATGTGTCATTAAATTGTACACATCCAATGCTTAGAACAAAAATATTATGTTTTTCCTTATAAATAATGTTCATTGATTTATTTGTTATTTCATTAGATTGATTTACACTAAATACTTTGAAATTATAATTTTAAAAGTGAAGATAAATCCTATATTTTTATGAAAACTTGTGCTTAAATAGAATATCTAATTTGAATAAGTGATGATTTGATTAATTTATACTATTACTAAAACTTGGAAATCAATATACTTTTAAATATTATTGAACTTATACTTTGTGGATTCTATTATCTTAATAATCTTTCTTTTACCATCTTGATTTCTATTACTAATTTATGTTTACATATTGTCTTTAATTTCTTTATTATTGTCTCTTATTTGATTTTCTTGTCACAAATTCTCATCAATCTTTGGAGCTACTTTAGAATTTATTAATTTTGGTTTAAAATAGTTTTCTTTTCGATTTTAGAGAACTCATTTGGGTTCGACATCCTTGCTTACACGATCACTATTCTATATGAACGATTCGTGCGCTTGCGATATAAATATTTAAAACATACCCGTTTTGGGTCTATCAAGTATCCAGAGATTACACAATGTCAAATATGGGATTGTTGAGATACAAAGGCCGGATATGTGTTCCGATGGACACTGCTATGAGGCGGGAGATTCTGGATGAATCTCATACTACTCCTTACTCTTTGCATCCAAGCACCACGAAGATGTATCAGGATGTGAGATTGTTGTATTGGTGGCCTGGGATGAAGATGGATGTGGTGGAGTATGTGGCTAAGTGTTTGACATGTCAACAGGTCGAGGCTGAGCATCAAAGGCCAGTAGGGCTATTACAACCTCTGGACATCCCAGAGTGGAAATGAGAGGACATTACGATGGATTTCGTGGTGGGATTACCTAGGACTGTGGGTCAACATGATTTGGTGTGGGTTATTGTGGATCAATACACTAAGTCGACTCACTTCTTACCAGTGAGGACTACCTATACAGTTGACCAGTATGCAGATCTCTATGTGAGAGAGATTGTGCGCCTTCATGGGGAACCGAAGTCGATCGTGTCAGATCGGGACCCCACATTCACTTCCAAGTTATGGGGAAGTTTGTAGAGGGTCATGGGTACGCAGTTGAAGTTCAATACTGCTTATTATCCTCAGATAGATGGACAATCTGAGAAAACCATCCAGATATTAGAAGACATGCTGCGAGCATGTGTGCTGGACTTTGGTGGGTCCTGGAGTAAGTATTCACCTTTAATAGAGTTTTCCTACAAAACAACTATCTGTCGACCATTGGGGTGGCTCATTATGAGATGTTGTATGGTAAGAAATGCAGATCTCCCATTCATTGGGATAAGATAGGAGAAATGAGATACTTGGGTCTTGAGGCAATTCAGAGGACCAATGAGGCCATTGAGAAGATTAGAGCTCGGATGCTAGCTTATCAAAGCAGACAGAAAAGTTATGCTGATCCTAAACGTAGGAACATGGAGTTCCAAGTGGGAGACTACGTCTTCCTTAGAATCTCGCCATGGAAAAGGGGTGAGAAGATTTGGGAAAAATGGCAACTTGAGCCCTAGATTTGTAGGTCCATTTGAGATCCTGGAAAGGATTGGTCAGGTGGCCTATAGTTTGGCCTTACCACCGACATTGTTGGTCATGCATAGTGTATTTCATATCTCAGCTCTTCGGAGGTATGTATTAGATGTGACTCATGTGTTGAGTTATGAGAATCTGGAGCTTAAGGCAGATTTCTCCTATGAGGAACAACCAGTCTAGATACTAGATAGAAATGAGAAGGTTATGAGAAATAAAACAATACCTTTGGTTAAGGCATTATGGAGGAACAACAAGGTCGAGGAAGCGACCTGAGAGCTGGAGTCGGATATGCAGAGTCAGTATCTTGAGCTATTCAGGTAAATTTCTAGGACGGAATTTCTGTAAGGAGGGGATAGTTGTAACGTCTTGAAGAGCCTGGATTAGGGGGATAGGAGGGCCAAAATTGATTTAATATGCGATTATGTGATTATATGCATGATTATGTGAGATATATTATTATATGATGATAATTGCATGCATATGGGCCTATTTCTTATTAGAAAGACATTTTCGTAATTTTGGCCGTTGATGGCATATTTGTATATTTATATGCATGTATGTGATATATGGGTGAGACCACGTTATTATGTGGATATATTTGGATTATTCGGCATAAGATGATCTTATGAAGCAAGTTAGCGGTTTGGTCATAACGGGGTCAAATATCGAGCAAGGGGCGAGCCTAGGGGTAATTTGGTAATTTAGTACATCACCGGGATCGGGTAATGGGGGAAATTTTTTGATAATTATTTGAGGATATTAGAATTAACGGGAATTGTGAGACATTAATTATGATTAACGGGGTAAGTGGCAAATGACGAAACTACCATTGGAGGGTTTTGGGAGAGTATTATGGCCCTATGGGCAAATTGATCTTTTGGACCAATATAGTGACTTAGTCACTAGAACCCTCTGGTGAAGGCAACCACAAGCAGCACAAAAATAGAGTATTATCTCTCTTTCTTTCTCGGCTATCTCTCTATCTCTTGGAAGTTTTGATTGAAAGCTTGGGTTTTTGAAGGATTTGAGCCAGGAACTTGTTAGGGTGAAGCTAGGAGGCCATTACAACTATTAAGGTAAGGATTTTAACCTTTGGTTCCCTAAGTTTTTGAGTTTTTCTGGTGGTGTTCTTGAGCTTCAAAACTCAAGTGTTGATTTTGAGTATTAATGGTGTTTTGATTGTGTTTGAACTTGGGTTTTGATGAGGTTGAGGTATTGATAAAGTTTTGAGTTTAAATTATAAGTTTTGATGGTGTTTAGGTTGGTTATAAAGTTTGGAACTCAGGGCAAAGCGCAGGGGAAAGGACCAGGAAATTCTGGTCTGTAGAATTGGCGCCTAAGCGCCACTTTTGGGTGCCCCAGCACTAGGCAGGGGAGAGCACATGTGCTCTTTGACTTGGGGCTTAGGGTTTAGGCCGTTAATTGCATGCATGTGGCCTACTGTTAGTGTTTTGTGGCGCCGTTGCTCCCTGGGCGTTAACACAGTTAGCGAAACCACGTATCCATTCCAGATTGGATAAAAAAAAATTACATAAGGACTTAAGTGCTACAATGACTACACAATAATTTTTTCTGCACATATCTATATTTTGTATTATTATTTTTAACCACATTTGTGTTTTATATATAATTGTTCTTCTAATTATATAAATATTTTACTTATCATTTTATGGTATAATTTCTATATTTTTTTTTATAAATATTTTAGATAGATTAATATTAATATATAGGATAAATAATCATTTGGTACCTTGCGTTTTATCAAAATATAAACTTGATACCCTATGTTTTCAATAATGTTCATATAGTATCGTGTAATTTAAAATTGTACATATATGGTACCCTAGACTTAAATTTGATAAATAAAATTTTATCAATATGATCAAACTACCCTCAATTTTATGAGTTTCAAATTCAAATTTAATTACTAAATTACATATAACTTATGACAGTTTGGTCATATTGATAAAATTTGAGTCCAAGGTACAAAATTTGTACCATTTCAAATTACAAAGTACCATATAAGCATTATTGAAAACATAGGGTACCGAGTCTGTATTTCGATAAAATATGGGATATGTATTTATCTAAAATATTCAATATATTATTATTATAGTATATTTTACTTTAATAAAAGTATATATGCATAATTAATTTTATAGTATATATATTTTTATCATTTTGTAGTATACATAATATAGTATAAATTATTTTTATTATAGAAAAATATATGATAATAATGATATATTATGTATATACATAATTAAAAAAAAATTATAATATAAAATGAATTAAAATATATCATTATTATAGTTATTTACCCAAAAAAAGATTCATCTGATGACGTGGCAAGTCCAGTGCGCACGTAGGATGCGCGTGACCATTTAAGTGGGTACGTTCTGGTCCACCATCGACCATAATAGAATTCACTTGGCAGAAGACATATTTTATGGGCGACCAGGCTGGTCGCAGTATATCAGATATTTTTTTATATAGATATGTAGTCTCACATTTATGTGATAATTGTAATTTCTATTATTATTTGAGATACGCTTGTATTAAATGTAATCAAGGTCCACCGCCCCATAAGGAGATCCTTAAGCCTATAAATAAGACTAAAATGACTCATTTGGGGGATCTTTTGGGAGGGGGGTTCTGGAGAGAGAGAATTATTATTTTACGCAATACTTTGTATCTTTTGTTAAGCTTGTGAAACTCAGTAAACCCTAGTTTACTGATCATAAGTTTTCCTACATTAATCAAGAGAATGTGGCTGAAATAATGGTGTTGCAGCAAAGGGAGATTGATAGGCAGCGCCAAGAGCTGAATGAGCGGCAGGCCGACATGGACTGCCGGCATAAGGATGCCACTGCCACCCTGGAGGCAGCCATTTAGTTGGCTCGAGGACAGCCTGCACCTGCCTCCCAACCAAATCAACCACCTAGTACTCACCCACAACAAAATCCACAATCAGATCATCCCCAACATCACCACAATCCGTGACAACTGGCAAACCCTCAGAGGCCAGAACAACCTCCTGCTGCTCAATAGGAGAGTCCGTTCCAGGATCCTGAGCAACAGCCACCCTCCCGCGTTGGTCGAGATAATCCCTAGCAGCAAAGGCAGAATAGGGTCGGGCAGCGTCCTAGAATCCCTAGACGCCAAATGGCTGAGGAACAAAACCCCACGAGCAAAGGACAGTGTCCTTCTGCGAGTAGAAGGCAGGTGGAATCAGGCTCTACGGTCAGGGGTCCCCCACGACATAATAATGCCTAGGGACCTACCAACCAACGCAGGCCTCCACCTACCTATCGAGACATTCTAGCAGGGAGAAAGGGAAACAATGCGAACAGCAGGTCGCACCGTCATCGGTCACAATTTAGAGATGGCCATGAATATAATGAGGCGGATTCTGGCAGACAGAATGCTGGTCGGTGGCTGAGGAACGACCCAAATTTACTAATGAGGCTTAAGGGCCTTGATTAGTGTGTCGGGAGGGCATAATCAGAATATATGTGATTTAATAATTAAAAGTATGTTGTGTGGCTATTTGAATATTTGAGATGCATGGCTAAGTGTATTAGTATGCATGTAGGCCCTGATTAGTATAGAAATGACATAATTGTAATTTTGGCCCATTGAGGGCATAACTGTATATATATGCGATAACTGTTGAGACCACATTATTATGTGGATATATCTGTGATCTGTGATTCGAGACAATCCTAGTGAGCAGATTAGCGGAAAAGTCACGGCGAAGATTTATACCCGGCTCGGGGCGAGCCTGGGGGTATAAATGGGAAATTTAGTGAATATATATTGGGGTCTATTTTGACCTCGAGGAGTATAAGTGGTGATTAAATAGGTATCGGGAAGTAAGCAGAAAATATTAGAGACACTTGAGGAATTAGCGGGAATTGGGTGAAATGACCAAAATGCCCCTAAGTGGATTAAAAGACTTAGGATTGAAGGGGAGGGCATTATGGTCATTTGGATTTTAAGAGATAGGTATTACTGAGGCTTTATGCTCAGTGGAGTTTGTAGAATAAAATAGAAGTCTGAAAAGAAAGAAAAGAAGGAAAGAAAAGAAAGAGAAAGAAGGGAAGGAAGGCAAGGTCGGTTTAGGCTTTTTCCACCATTTTCTTTAGGGTTCTTGGAGAAAAGTTCAGAGGAGAGCTAGATCAAGTTGAGCCATAAGATTTCTAAGTTAGGCTTGAAGAATTGGCAAGGGTTTAGCAAGAACAAACCTGTCACTTAAGGTAAGACTTTGGAGTTTTCAATTTCTGGTTTGGATTGTTTGAACTATGGTGTCTAAGCTGAATCGATGGGAACTTTAGGGGAATTCAAGCCAAGGATTGAGGAAGAGCAAGCTAAGGAGGTCTAGGGGCTAACTTAAAATCGAATTTCCATCAAAGGTATAAAATTCTAAGCTTTAAACTTTGAAGTTTTGATTGTTTTTGCTGAGTTTCTGAAGTCTAGGATCAACTATGGTGAATTTTGGGATTAGGGGTGCATGTGGTTAGGTTTTGTATGATTGTGATGCTTGGGATGAGTGGAATATGTTGATAAGCTTGTTTTTGAGTTTGGTTGAGGATTGGAAGAGTTTTGGTAAGGGTTGGCTCCAGGAAATCACAGGAAGGGAAAATGCAGTAGTGGCTGTCTGTGACTAGCGCTACAGCGCTAGCCTTTGGGCGCTGTAGCGCTAGGCCAAGCATCCTAAGGGTGTTTTGGTTCTGCTTGTAGCACTGTAGCGCCCTCCTTAGAGCACTGTAGCGCTACCCTGTTTCCATAAAGGGGTTTTTGAGTTATTTCAAGGGTTTTTGCCCGGGGGTTCAGGGTTCGGTTCCACCACCCCGTTTGGTGGAATTGGAGCTTCCCGAGGGCTCGGGTTTGGTCCCGAGGCTAGGGTTCGGATTTGAGGTTTGGTGATGATTTTGATCTATGATTGTGACTAGGTGTGCGCTGGGGCTCAAGGGGGATCGTGCTCAAGGATCACAATGAACAAGGCTAGCAAACCCAAAGGTAAGAAAACTGCACCCGGTTATATGTTTGTGATTGGACAAAGAGCTCCCGATATCTGTATAATGTCAATGATGGTATTATGCCATGGGGACATGTGATAGCGGCCTAAGGGTGTCGTACACAATATTTGAGCACAGGGCGCGGCTTGGCCACTAGTAGCCGAGGACAGCTTAATATTCACTGAGCTCGGTTTAAGCGGGCTGGAGTCAGTGGGATAACGGAGGGTGCGGCCTGAGGGCGCTAACCCTAGTTATCATTTGTGAATTGGTGTATGATATGAGTTGATATGTTTGGTATGCTGAATACTTGGTTATCCTGAATGTTTATATGGTTGAGAACATGATTATGCAATATGAAATATTGGATTGTTTGTTGATTGCTTATGCTCTGTTATTGTGTTTTCTTGCTGGGCCTTGGCTCACGAGTGCTACGTGGTGCAGGTAAAGGCAAAGGAAAGTTAGACCAGTCCTGAGATGGAGAGCTGCGGGGCTGAATGTACATAGTCAGCTGTTCGGTCGCCTTGGCTGAGGAGTGGATTAGGACAGGGATCGCTGAATTGTCTATTTTGCCTTAGTATGGCTAATATTGTATTTGAATTGTGAATCTTTTGTAAATGGTTTTAATTCTATTGTTTTGGGGATCCCGTGTAAATAGGAAGTGATATTTAAAAGAAATGCGACTTTTAAGACCAAAAACTTTTAACCCTAGTTCCATTATAGTTTCAGTAACACATTTTTAATTAAATGACTTGATTAGCAAGTCTAGCACTTTTATAAACACAGTGTAACGGTCTTGCCTATCCAGGGCGTTACAACTTGGTATCAGAGCATTCTAGGTTTATGGGTTCCTGAAGACTGGCTGGACATGTACATTCGCCGCGAAAGACAAGCTCGACTCAGGGTTTGGTAATTGTGTATACATGATTATGTGCTTAAATGATCTGAATGAGATATGATTGTTAATACCTGTTTGATTAATAGGGAGCATGAAATACTGATAGGGCCTGGCCCTTGACTATTGCATGATGTTATTGAGGCGTGCTTATCAGCATTGTTGTGTGTGTGGATGAATATCTGAGTAAATTGCTATAAATTGATTGCTTGTGAATGATTGGGGTTCCAGTGATGGATCATGAAAGGATTATTACCCTGTCATCATAGTCTGATTGTCGAGTCATTGATTGCAGATTGACTTGGATAGTTATGCGCCCAAGAAAGTCTACGCGACTAGCCGGCAGGTCCGGGACTAGAGATGATGATCAGGGCCTAACCCCTCCGCCAGTCCCTGAGAACTGGCAGCAGTTGATGGCAGACATGCAGGCTCGGCTACAGAGCCAAGATGAACAGATCCGAATTCTGCGACAACAGGCTCCATCTGGGAGCGTTGCCCCTATTGTGCCACCTGCAGTGGTACCTATTGTGCAACTAGTTGAGGTTGGGAATAAGTGGGAACCGTTGTATGAGCGGTTCAGGAAGCAACAACCCCCGATCTTTGAGGGAGGAGCAGATCCACTGAAGGCTGAGTAGTGGATGACCATGATTACTACCATTCTTGATTGTACGAGGGTAGAGGGACATGATAGAGTGGCCTGTGCCACATATATGCTGAGAGAGGATGCCCGAATCTGTTGGGAGGTGGCATCACAAACCAGGGATGTTACTGCTTTGACTTGGGAAGGATTTAAGGATCTATTCAGTCAGAAGTATTATAATGTTGCCATCAAGGCAACGAAGATAAATGAGTTCGTGGGGTTAGTTCAGGGCAGCATGACAGTTACAGAGTATGCCCTAAAGTTTGACAGACTTGCGAAATTTGCACCAGATCTTGTGCCTATTGATGCAGCTAGGTAGGATAGATTCATTAGAGGGCTTAATGCTATGATAGCCCAAGATGTGAGAATTACAACAGTTCCTGGAGGGACAACTTATGCCCAGGTTGTAGAGAAGGCTTTTACCGCTGAGGAAGCGGAGAATAAGATATGGAGAGAGAGTGCAGTGAGGAGGGAGGGCCGCAGGGCGGTGCCTCCATATTTTGGGTTTGTTAGGGGCGGAGGCCCCAGTGATTTGAAGAGGAAGACTCCTGATGCTTCGATCGCTCCCGGTCCTGATAGGAGAGGTCGGGGTACTCAGGGAGGCCGTCAGGGAGGCGGTGATACATGGAGGACCTATCCTCGGTGCACGAGGTGTAGAAGACACCATCCGAGCGAGTGTCGGGCTAAGGCCTGTTATGTGTGCGGGGTGGTGGGACATCTCAGGAAAGATTGCCCGACAGTGAAGAAGGGAGATACAGGGAAGGTGGACAGCTTGACTCCAGCTCGAGTGTTCACCCTGATGCAGGCAGAGGCCGAGGCTAGTCCCTTGGTAGTGACAAGTCAGCTTTCTAGTGCTGGCACTCCTTTTACTGTATTGATTGACTCTGGTGCTACACACTCATTTGTTTCTAGTAAGGTGATTGATAGACTGTGTAGACCTAGTGAGAATTGCGTTTCAGGGTTTGGGACTATTTTGCCTATAGGGGAACTGGTAGTATCTAGGAGGTGGATTAGAGCACTACCAGTGATAGTTGATGGTAGGGAGTTATCAGTAGACTTTATTGAATTGAGTATGGAGGATTTTGATATGATTCTAGGTATGGATTGGTTAGTTAGATATGGAGCTACCATTGACTGCAGGAAGAAGATGGTGACTTTTGAGCCAGAGGGCGAGGATCCCTTCGTTTTTGTTGGAGCGGTGCATGGACCCCGCATGCCCAGGATATCAGCATTGAGAGCCAGAGACTTGTTACAGGGTGGATGTATAGGTTTCCTGGCAAGTGTGGTGGATACCACCAGAGTTTCACCAGTAGGACCAGAGGAGACCAGATTGGTTTGCGAGTTCTTGGATGTGTTTCCTGAGGATTTTCCTGGGTTGCCGCCGCGTAGAGAGATTCATTTTGTTATTGAGTTGGCACCGGGGACAGAGCCAGTGTCGAGGGCACCATATAGGATGGCACCGGCGGAACTGAAAGAATTGAAGATACAGTTGCAAGAGCTTCTGGATTTGGGGTTTATCAGGCCTAGTTACTCGCCGTGGGGTGCTCCAGTCTTATTTGTGAAGAAGAAGGATGGGACTTTAAGAATGTGCATAGACTACAGGGAATTGAACAAGATGACTATTAAGAATAAGTATCCCCTACCAAGGATTGACGACTTGTTCGACCAGCTGCAGGGTAAGACGGTATTCTCAAAGATTGATCTTCGATCTGGTTATCACCAGCTAAGAATCAAGGATGAGGACATACCTAAGACGGCCTTTCGAACGCGGTATGGACACTATGAGTTTCTGGTCATATCGTTTGGTTTGACCAATGCCCCAGTAGCCTTTATGGATCTAATGAATAGAGTGTTCAAGGATTTTCTGGATAAGTTTGTTATTGTCTTCATCGACGACATCTTGGTGTATTCCAGTTCAGAGACAGAGCACGAGCTTCATCTTCGACAGGTTCTCCAGAGGTTGAGGGAGCATCAGTTGTACGCCAAGTTTAAGAAATGTGAATTTTGGTTGCCAGAAGTGACATTCCTTGGACATATCGTGGGTGCAGATGGAATTAAGGTGGATCTATCTAAGGTAGAGGCGGTTAGGGATTGGTCGAGGCCAAGGAATGCCTCGGAGGTACGGAGTTTTCTTGGCTTGGCAGGTTACTACAGACGGTTTGTAGAGGGCTTCTCGAAGATAGCAGTACCGATGACAGAGTTGACACGGAAGAATCTGAAGTTTATCTGGTCAGACAAGTGCGAAGACAATTTTCAAGAGTTGAAGCGACGACTTATTACAGCGCCAGTGTTGAGTCTTTCTTCGGGAGAAGGGAAGTTTGTTGTTTACTGCGATGCATCGAGATTGGGTTTAGGCTGTGTGTTGATGCAGAATGAGAATGTTATAGCATATGCGTCACGACAGCTGAAGGAGTATGAGCAGCGGTATCCTACCCATGATTTGGAGCTGGCAGCAGTGGTATTTGCACTGAAGATTTGGCGACATTATTTGTATGGGGAGAAGTGTGAGGTATATACTGACCATAAGAGTTTGAAGTATTTGTTTACACAAAAGGACCTGAACATGAGGCAGAGGCGTTGGCTTGAATTGGTAAAGGACTATGATTGTGACAATCTTTACCATTCGGGGAAAGCCAATGTGGTGGCAGATGCATTGAGCCGGAGAGGCCCAGGTCAGTTGTACAGTTCCACCTAGATCTCAAGGGAGTTAGTTGATGAGATGGTCAGAGCGGGGATAGAGTTGGTCGTAGGCCGGTTGGCCAATATTACTCTGCAGTCGACTCTGCTTGAGCGGATTAGAGAAAGACAGTTGGCAGATGCTCAGTTATAGAGGATTAGGGAGGATGTCTTAGCGGGAGTAGCTAAGGACTATTCTATTTCTGAGGTTAGGTTACTTCAATATCAGAGACGGATTTGTGTTCCAGCTGATGAGGGGATCAAACGAGAGATATTAGATGAGTCTCATACGACGCCGTACTCACTTCATCCAGGTACCACGAAGATGTACCAAGATTTACAGACGTTGTATTGGTGGCTCGGGATGAAGAAGGATGTGGTGGAGTACATTGCCAGATGCTTAACCTGTCAGCAGGTGAAAGCTGAGCATCAGCGACCAGCAGGGTTGCATCAGCCTTTGGGTATTCCTGAATGGAAATGGGAGGACATTACTATAGATTTTGTGGGAGGTTTACCTAGGACAGTGAGGCTTCATGACTCGGTCTGGGTGATAGTGGACAGGTATACCAAGTCAGCCCATTTTCTTCCAGTAAGATCAACATATACTGTGGATCAGTATGCTGAATTGTATGTGAGGGAGATCGTACGTCTCCATGGGGTCCCTAAGTCTATAGTGTCAGACTGGGATCCTATCTTCACTTCCAAGTTTTGGGGTGGTCTGCAGAAGGCTTTGGGGACTCAGTTGAAGTTCAGTACAACCTTTCATCCTCAGACTGACGGACAGTCTGAGAGGACGATTCAGGTATTGGAAGATATGCTCAGAGCGTGTGTGATTGACTTTGAAGGTTCATGGAGTAAGTATCTCCCGTTGATTGAATTTTCATATAACAATAGTTATCAGTCAACGATTGGAGTGGCTCCCTATGAGATGTTGTATGGGAGGAAGTGTAGATCACCCATTTATTGGGACGAGATGGGTGATAGGAGATATTTGGGGCCAGATATGGTTCAAAAGACAGAAGCTATAGAGAAGATTCGGGCTAGAATGCTCACCTCTCAGAGCAGACAGAAAAGCTACGCTAATCCTAAGCATAGGGACGTGGAGTTCCAGGTTGGGGGCCACGTGTTGCTTCGAGTTTCACCTCTGCGAGGGGTGAGGAGGTTTGGAAAGAAGGGCAAGCTAAGTCCTAGGTTCATTGGACCATTTGAGATCCTGGAAAGGATTGGTCAGGTGGCTTATAGATTAGCTTTGCCACCATCGTTGTCTGGAGTTCATGACGTATTCCATGTTTCTATGCTCCGGAAGTACGTCTCGGATGTAACTCATGTATTAAGGTATGAAGATTTGGAGTTACAGACAGATTTGGCTTATGAAGAGCAACCAGTTCAGATCTTGGATCGGAAAGATAAATTATTGCGGAATAAGACGATTCCTCTTGTTAAAGTGTTGTGGAGGAATAGTAAGGTCGAGGAGGCGACCTGGGAGCTTGAGACAGCGATGCGGGATCAGTATCCCGAGTTATTCGGGTAAATTTCGAGGACGAAATTCTCATTAGGAGGGGATAGTTGTAACGACCCAAATTTACTAATGAGGCTTAAGGGCCTTGATTAGTGTGCCAGGAGGGCATAATCAGAATATATGTGATTTAATGATTAAAAGCATGTTGTGTGACTATTTGAATATTTGAGATGCATAGCTAAGTGTATTAGTATGCATGTAGGCCCTGATTAGTATAGAAATGGCATAATTGTAATTTTGGCCCATTGAGGGCATAACTATATATATATGCGATAACTATTGAGACCACATTATTATGTGGATATATCTGTGATCTGTGATTTGAGATGATCCTAGTGAGCAGATTAGCGGAAAAATCACGGCGGGGATTTATACCCGGCTCGGGGCGAGCCTAGGGGTATAAATGGGAAATTTAGTGAATATATATTGGGGTCTATTCTGACCTCGAGGAGTATAATTGGTGATTAAATAGGTATCGGGAAGTAAGCGGAAAATATTAGAGACACTTGAGGAATTAGCGGGAATTGGGTGAAATGACCAAAATGCCCCTAAGTGGATTAAAAGACTTAGGATTGAAGGGGAGGGCATTATGGTCATTTGGATTTTAAGAGATAGGTATTACTGAGGCTTTATGCTCAGTGGAGTTTGTAGAATAAAATAGAAGTCTGAAAAGAAAGAAAAGAAGGAAAGAAAAGAAAGAGAAAGAAGGGAAGGAAGGCAAGGTCGGTTTAGGCTTTTTCCACCATTTTCTTTAGGGTTCTTGGAGCAAAGTTCAGAGGAGAGCTAGATCAAGTTGAGCCATAAGATTTCTGAGTTAGGCTTGAAGAATTGGCAAGGGTTTAGCAAGAACAAACTTGTCACTTAAGGTAAGACTTTGGAGTTTTCAATTTCTGGTTTGGATTGTTTGAACTATGGTGTCTAAGCTGAATCGATGGGAACTTTAGGGGAATTCAAGCCAAGGATTGAGGAAGAGCAAGCTAAGGAGGTCTAGGGGCTAACTTAAATCGAATTTCCATCAAAGGTATAAAATTCTAAGCTTTAAACTTTGAAGTTTTGATTGTTTTTGCTGAGTTTCTGAAGTCTAGGATCAACTATGGTGAATTTTGGGATTAGGGGTGCATGTGGTTAGGTTTTGTATGATTGTGATGCTTGGGATGAGTGAAATATGTTGATAAGCTTGTTTTTGAGTTTGGTTGAGGATTGGAAGAGTTTTGGTAAGGGTTGGCTCGAGGAAATCACAGGAAGGGAAAATGCAGTAGTGGCTGTCTGTGACTAGCGCTACAGCGCTAGCCTTTGGGTGCTGTAGCACTAGGCCAAGCATCCTAAGGGTGTTTTGGTTCTGCTTGTAGCACTGTAGCGCCCTCCTTAGAGCACTGTAGCGCTACCCTGTTTCCATAAAGGGGTTTTTGAGTTATTTTCAAGGGTTTTTGCCCGGGGGTTCGGGGTTTGGTTCCACCACCCCGTTTGGTGGAATTGGAGCTTCCCGAGGGTTCGGGATTGGTCCCGAGGCTAGGGTTCGGATTTGAGGTTTGGTGATGATTTTGATCTATGGTTGTGACTAGGTGTGCGCTGGGGCTCAAGGGGGATCGTGCTCAAGGATCACAGTGAACAAGGCTAGCAAACCCAAATGTAAGAAAACTGCACCCGGTTATATGTTTGTGATGGGACAAAGAGCTCTCGATATCTGTATAATGTCAATGATGGTATTATGCCATGGGGACATGTGATAGCGGCCTAAGGGTGCCGCACACAATATTCGCGGACAGGGCGCGGCTTGGCCACTAGTAGCCGAGGACAGCTTAATATTCACTGAGCTCGGTTTAAGCGGGCCGGAGTCAGTGGGATAACGGAGGGTGCGGCCTGAGGGCGCTAACCCTAGTTATCATTTGTGAATTGGTGTATGATATGAGTTGATATGTTTGGTATGCTGAATACTTGGTTATCCTGAATGTTTATATGGTTGAGAACATGCTTATGCAATATGAAATATTGGATTGTCTATTGATTGCTTATGCTCTGTTATTGTGTTTTCTTGCTGGGCCTTGGCTCACGGGTGCTACGTGGTGCAGGTAAAGGCAAAGGCAAGTTAGACCAGTCCTGAGATGGAGAGCTGCGGGGCTGAATGTACATAGTCAGCTTTTCGGTCGCCTTGGCCGAGGAGTGGATCAGGAAAGGGATCGCTGAAATGTCTATTTTGCCTTAGTATGGCTAATATTGTATTTAAATCATGAATCTTTTGTAAATGGTTTTAATTCTATTGTTTTTGGGATCCCGTGTAAATAGGAAGTGATATTTAAAAGAAATGCCATTTTTAAGACCAAAATCTTTTAACCCTAGTTCCATTATAATTCTAGTAACACGTTTTTAATTAAATGACTTAATTAACAAGTCTAACACTTTTATAAACACACAGTGTAACGGTCTTGGCTATCCAGGGCGTTACACGATCAGTAAGCCAAAATGTTTGGGGGCATCCCAAACAGCCCAACGTCTTTGATCGACTAGGCGCGAGCGAGCAAAGGCATAGGGAGGAAGATCTGAGGGATGTCCTCAATGATAGAAGGGAAAGACACGATGAGTATTTCCCCCCAGTGCCTGTTGCACCAACAGTACCAGATGCCGTACAGGCCCAGCTCGATGCTTTAAATCAGGTCATCCAGCAACTAGTTGGGAACCAGACATCTCATTGAATTTGATCGGAGAAAGGGCACTCCATTTGTGCAAAGAATCGCAATGGCAGAGACTCCAAGCAGGTTCAAAATGCCGGTCTTGCCCAACTTCACTGGATTAGAAGATCCCGTATCTCATGTTGACAAATTCGAGATAAAGATGGACATCCAGAAGGTGTCAGACGATGCTCGATGCCGAATTTTTCTGACAGCTCTATTCGAAACGGCTCAGGAGTGGTTTCTTAAATTCCCTCCGGCTAGTATAGTCTCTTGGGAAATATTCGTAAAGGAGTTTTATGGCCAATTCTATGCTGGTCGGGGTGCATCCAACCGAGGCCAATCATTTGGTCGAAATACGCCAGAAGGAAGGAGATACCTTGAAGGGTTATGTTCAACGATTCATGCGAGCAGCTGTTGGGGCCAAGACAGTTGAGGATGAAGGGAAGATGATGGCTCTTACTGCTGGGGTACGACGCCACTCATTGCTTTGGAACAATTTGCGGAAGAATGGAGTCAAGAGTACTCAAGAATTTCTATATCGAGCAGATTGGTACATCAAGCTTGAGGAGGCCATTGCCAATGAAGGGAAGTCTCCCACAGACGATCAGGGCCCAAAAGAATCTTCCACCAAAGTCGCCAAAGAGTATGGGAAGACCAATGACAACGACAAAAATAATGGGAAAATGTGGTAAAAAAGGTGAACCACGAGCCGACGACGTTTGATAACAAGCGCCCAAAGAAAAATAGATATGAGCCGAGGTTCACCAATTATACGGCCCTGGTCGATAGCCAAGCGGAGGTGTACTAGGTCACTCACTCTACTATTCCCTTCAGGCGACCAGCCCCAATCAGGAAAGATATTTCCAAGAGAGATACTACCAAGTTTTGTCATTTTCATAACGACTATGGCCATGACACCAATGAGTGAAATCAGCTTAAGGATGAGATCAAGTTCCTTATTAGACAAGGAAATTCGAGGAGGTGTGTGCGAGCAGCTGGAGGTTCTCAGCGAGAGGCTCAAGGAGGCAACGAGCAGGCACCTATACGCCAACGCTCGCCCCCTTGACAGCCAACTCCAGCTGCTGGTACATTGCTGACCATATGCGGAGGACCACATATAGCAAGTGATAGTGGGAAGGCGAGGGAAAGATATGCCCGAACCTTACGTCACTACCAGGATATTGAAATGCTGAACGTAGAGGAGTGAACTCCCAAAAAAGCTCGAACAGAAGAAGAATTAATAACCTTCTCCGAGCTTGACGCTCAGCATATTCAATTTTCTCATTCAGATCCTCTGGTCGTGGATGTTTAGATCGTCAATATGATGGTCAAGCAGGTGTTAGTAGATACTGGAAGCTCAGTCAACATTTTGTATAAATCTTCACTAGAGAGAATGAAACTATCAATGTAAGATTTGGAACCATGCAACCAGACCATTTATGGTTTTTCCGGCGAAGGGCTCACACCAACTGGGTCGATCAGGCTTCCAGTCACAGTAGAGGCTGCACCTGTGAACAAGACATTACTCGCTACTTTCATAGCAGTTGATTGTCCTTCTGCATATAATGCGGTGATTAGAAGGCCTATTTTAGTCGACCTGCGAGCCGTGACCTCAATCTGGCACTTAGCCATGAAGTTTCCAACCGACGCAGAAGTGGAATGCGTGTTGGGAAACCAGCGAGAAGCACTGGAATGTTATAATTCCTCGATCACCAAGACAAAGAGAGGCAGATCGGGGGAAAAAGCCGAGAAAAGGTTGCTGTTGGTAAATGAAGTACAAGCCCCATCAGGTGAACAGGTCACCAAATAGGGTATTGCCCAAAGTGAGGATAGAGACTTAGATCCTCAATTTGGGGATTTCCAAGAAAATGTTGGAACCATGGAGGACCTCGAGGAGGTCTAATTAGAAAAGGTAGATCCGACCAGGGTTGTGAAAGTCGGTAAAAACTTAGAGACAACAACAAAAAACAAACTGGTGGAATTTTTGAAGGAGAACTAGGAGGTGTTTTCTTGGTCGCATAAAGATATGGTTGGGATAGACCCAGTGGTGATCAACCATGTCTTAAATATAGACAAAAACTTTCCACCTGTACAACAAAAAAGAAGGCTTCTCGACAAAGACAGATCAAAGGCCCTAAAAGATGAAATCGAGAAGCTGAAGGAAAACAGATTCATTAGGGTAGCATTTTATCCATCTTGGGTCTCTAATCCCGTATTGGTTCCCAAGCCGAATGACAAGTGGAGGACGTGCATGGATTTCACAGACCTTAATAAAGCCTGCTCGAAGGATTGTTTCCCACTTCCAAGGATCGACCAGCTAGTCGATGCTACATCAGGGCATGAGATTTTATCATTCATGGATGCATACTATGGGTACAATTAAATCAGTATGCTTCCACCTGATGAGGATCACACTAGCTTTCAAACATATACATGACTTTACTATTACAAAGTAATGCCTTTCGGTTTGAAAAACGCTGGTGCAACTTACCAGCGACTGGTCAACCATATGTTCAACGAGTTGATCAGAATTATTATGGAAGTATATGTTGATGACATGCTGGTTAAGTCAAAGAAAGCAGAAGAACACATCGAGGACCTTCAAAAATGCTTCAACATCTCGAACAAATATCAGATGAAGCTAAACCCCGTCAAGTGTTCCTTTGGTGTTGGATCAGGGAAAGTTTTGGGTTTCATAGTAAACTCATGAGGAATCGAGGCTAATCCCGAAAAGATTCAGGCCCTGATCGAGATGCAGTCGCCTGCCAAGATTAAAGATTGTGACACCCCACGTCACTATGGCTGTTTTTTGGATTGACGATTGGCCCTACAAACCAACACGAGTCTTTTCAGCGTGCTTTGTCCTCACTCACATGCTTCCTAGGAAAAATTCCCAGGAGGTCACCCATCCCTAGATTACCCCAGGTCAAGCACGCTTAACTTTGGAGTTCTCAAGTGATAGACTACCGAAAAGAAGATGCATCTTGCTGATATAGGTAGTACCCATCAATCCATTTAAGCTCTCTTCAACTGTGTAGTCCCATACCTACACAGTCTTAGAATCATCACACTTGACCTTCCCCAGGAAGTGTGAGATTGCACAGCTTACCCGGTCTTTCCCCTTACGGATCACGGGATTATGACTATCACAAAGATGTTCAAAGCCTAACTGGGAGGATTGCCGCCCTAAGTAGATTTATATCTAAGTCAACGGACAAGTGTGTCCTATTTTTCTATCTACTCAAGGGCAACAAAAAGTTTGAATGGACATAAGAGTGCGAACATGATTTTCAGGCGCTAAAGTCCCACATGTTGCAACCACCAATCTTGTCCAAACCAGTTGAAAAGGAAACTTTGTTCATCTATTTGGCAGTCATAGAATATGCTGCTAGTGCTGTTTTAATAAGAGAAGAAGACAACGTTCAAAAAGCAGTATATTATGTGAGCAAGAGGTTAGTGGGAGCAGAGTTGCGGTATCCACCCATTGAAAAGTCAGCCTATTGTTTGATCCTGGCCTCAAGGAAGCTGCGACCCTACTTTCAAGCACACCCCATTGTGGTGCTCACCGACTAGCCGTTACGGCAAGTCTTACAGAAACTAGAAGCCGCTGGTTGGTTGTTAAAATGAGAAGTCGAACTTGGACAGTTCGATATTTCTTATTCTCCACCAGCACCTGTGAAAGGACAAGCTCTAGTAGACTTTGTCGCAGAATTCATCGGGATCCCAATTGGCGAACTGATGGAAGAAATGGAAAGTCAAAATCAAACTTCTTCCTGGAAGTTGTTCATAGATGGCTCTTCCGATGAGCACAATGCAGGAGCGGGCTTGATATTAATCACACCCGAAGGACATCGGTTCCATTGTGCAATTAGATTCGACTTTACAACGTCAAATAATGAAGCCGAATACGAAGCTCTGCTCGCAGGATTAAGACTAGCCAAAGATATGGATATAAATTCACTATAAATTTATAGCGATTCCCAGCTAATGGTTAACCAGATTAGGGGAGAGTATCAGACTAGGGGTCTCAAGATGGTGGCTTATTTGAACAAAGCAAAAGACTTATTGGCGCAGTTTGAAAAGTATACTCTCCAATAAGTACCTCGCGATAAGAATTCAAATGTTGATGCCTTGGCCAAGTTGGCTAGCGCAAAAGATGCCGAAACCTTGAACATAGCACCAGTTGAACATTTTTCGGCACCGAGCATTCGAGTAGAAGAATCTTCATTGGTAATTCAAGCAACAAACACATGGATGATGCCCATCGTTGAATACCTTGAGCAGGGAGTGCTGCCAACGAAAAAAAAACAAAGCGAGGACTCTCCAGAGACAATCGGCTTGATTTATCCTGGTTGACGAAATTTTATATAGAAGATGGTACTCAATGCCTTTGTTGCGATTTGTTTCTAAGGAGAAGGCTAAGGAACTGATGCAAGAGGTCCACGAAGGTTTCTGTGGAGATCACGCTGGGGGCAGAGTTTGTCGAAAAAGATCTTAAGGCAAGGGTATTTCTGGCCTGCCATGAATGAGGACTCTATGGATTTTGTTCGAAAATGTGACTAGTGCCAAAGATTCTCCAAGATACCGCGAGTAGCCCTTAATGAGCTCAAATAGATGCAAAGCCCGTGGCCATTCGCAGTATGGGGGATTGATTTGATCGGGTCTTTACCCACAGGAAAATGGAATGTCAAATATGCAGTAGTTGCTGTTGACTACTTTACAAAGTGGGCCGAAGCTGAGCCACTAGCAACAATAACGACCAAGAAAATTTTGGACTTTGTTGTCAAAAACATCGTGTGTCGGTATGGGCTGCCAAGGAAAATTGTCTCGGATAATGGCACGCAATTTGACAGTGACCTTTTCACTAATTTCTGCGAGAGGCATGGGATTATAAAAAGTTTTCATCAGTGGCTCACCCGCAAGAAAATGGACAAGTTGAGGCTGTCAATAAGACTCTGAAGGACACACTGAAGAAAAGGCTCGAAGAAGCAAAAGGCACATCGCCAGAGTAATTACCCGAAGTACTTTGGTCATATAAAGCATCCCATCGAACAACAACATACCATACTCCATTTTCCTTGGCTTATGGGTATGAAGCCATGTTGCCTGTTGAGCTCAACCCATCATCACATAGAAGGCTGACATACGATCAAAGTGCTAACAATCAATTATTGATGGAATCCTTAGACTTGATCGATGAAAGGCGCGAGCAAGCTCAGCTTCGAGTAGCAGCTTACCATCAAAAGGTCACTCGATATTTTAACTCTAAAGTACGTGAAAGAAAGTTTAAGGTGGGATATTTGGTACTTAGAAGAAATTTTCTCAACACTTGCGACCAAGCTACCGGGGTTCTCGGACCAAACTGGGAAGGTCCGTATCAGATTGAAGAAGTTCTTCAACCAGGCACATATAAACTTGCTTGCTTAAATGGAGATATCATTCCTCGTTATTGGAATGGAGAACACATGCGCAAGTATTCTCAATAAACAATTATTTTTAAAGAATTGACTTGTATTAATTTCACTTTTTACAAGTTTATGAATAAGGGCTAGTCAATTATTTGACTGGTCGGTTACAAGTGTAAGATCAATTTTTGATCACTCGTAAAGACATGATTTTGTCTATTTATTACGAGAAATAAAAGGAACTGTGCGCAGCCAGTTACTCTTGCTAAATTATTTGATTTATTACAAGTATTTGCTCATTACGTTGTTGTTTTGCTATATTACCGTTTTTGATTATGAGTACGCGAGCAATAATGTTCGAACAGGACTTGGTCATGGCAAGTGACAGAGAACCCTAAGCTCCTTAATCACTTGGGGGGAATACAAGATACTAAGCAAGCAAAGCATATCAACAAGCATATGTAAATACATGAGCAAAATACGGGAAAGCATACTACGATACTTAGAGTATTTTTTTAAAAAAAATTAGTTTAAATTTTGTAAAATCAAAACAAAGTGTTATGCTAAGTTCGATCTGTAGAGTCCAAGAACTTTACTTAGCTAAGTTAGATAGTAGTATAATAGTAATAATAATATTATCTTTATGACTGTGGATTTTTGGTTCAGACCGGGATTTATTTGGACACTCATAGTAATACTTGTAGATTTTCTAAGTTTAACCTATAGTTTAAGAATATTAATTTTAACCTAAGGTTTGATTAATATGACTGATATTGAGGGTAATATTTATTATATTATAAGGTTTAGATTAGAGCCAATAAGATTATAACACATGTCATGTGTATGTTTAATAATGATTAAGTATTTTGAGGAATAAATTTATTAAGGTTAAAATTTGAATATCCTAGGGTCAGTCAGCAGCTTTGAAAACGTTAGAGGGCTTAGTCAAGGCTGTTTACTCAATTCAAATTAAGCTAAAAATGTGTAATTTCGTGTTTAAATATTCAGCGTATGCCGATATATTGCAGCTATAGGGGGCGATATATCGCAACACGAAAAAAAAAAAAACGTCGCACAATTGCCTCGGGCATACTGGCCCAGGCGATATATCGCCTAAAGGGGGTGATATATCGCCTCCTTCAGGGCATTTTGAAACTTTTTGAAAATGTTCTCCATTCAAATCTTCAACCTCTTGATAAGTCCAGCATCTTTCTGAACGAGTCTTGAGCCTCTGCTGAACAATAATTCAAATATTTTTCACTTAAAAAAGCCATTATTTTTATTCAAGTTAAATGAAGATCTTTTCATTCCTAAACTCTATAAATAGGACCTAGTACCCAGCCATTTATTCATTCATCAAACTAAGTTCAGAGGCTGCTAGTTGCTAGGTTATTGTGAGAGTGTAAACACTTGGGTTGGGAATTATAAAGCTTGATCACTATAAGCTTACCAAACACTTGGGAAGTAAGTTTTTATAGCATTTCGGTTCAAGGTTTAGATTGACTATAAAAGCATTCAAGGTATTCCACACTCTAGTTCAATTGATATTATTTTCTTTAAGTTCTCATAGTCTTCTACTCAACATTCTAACCTTATTCTTTATTCTTGGTTAGGAAATCTAAGTTCTTGAGCATAAGATTCTTGGTAAGTGTATTTTGATGGTATAGTTCCTTCATCACTTTCATCCCTTTTCTTCAATATACTCACCTTGTTATAAATGGTTTTTAGGAATGTTCCAAGGTCCCAAAATCTGTTCTCATATCCCGGTAATTTGGTAAGGAAAATAGGATATGATTTATGTGTTATATGATTTTATATGTTATCTTATGATTATGTGTTATGTAATATGCTATGTTAAGTATGTTTGTAGACTTGGGCATATGACCCGCACAACTAACAAGCCCCAAATAGATTATGGGCATATGACTTGCTTAGCTAGCAAGCCCCACTAATCTAATGGGCATATGACTTGTTTAGTTTATGGGACCTCAAGTAATAATGGCCATTATAGTATGTATGTGACATAAGTGTTATGATATGTTTTATGTTTCTTCATGAAATTTATGTATATGGTTTATGTGTTAGATTTTCCTTGCTGGGCATTAGGCTCACTCCTTTTTGTTTATATGTGCAGGAAAATAGCTTTAGTGGCGGGAAAGGTTCTTGGTAGTTTTGGGCATGTGTATTGAGGCGGAATGGATTCAAAGAGCTGAGAGTTTCGATTCGAGGATGAAGTCTTTACTTATGTTTTTATGTGCATTTTTCCGCACTTATTTATGTAATCTCTTTTAATTACAAATATATTATGTTTTGATTTTAAAACAATGGGATCCCATATCCTAACTTAAATTTTATGTAAGTTTAACCTTTATTTTTACAAGTTTTTAATAAAGTTATGATCTTTTCACTTGTAAGTTCTATTAAGGATTAGGATCTATGTGTAGTTTTCATTAATGGTCCAAAGTCTAGAGTAGTTGGGTCATTACACGATCTTACGGACATATGTTATAATAATAGCAAATATTATATTATCAAAACAAAATGTTTTACACCGCGAGCAGTTACTACTCGGATGTAAATTAATAAATGAAAAGAAAAACTGCCTTGAGCAGCGAAATTGTCTTAACATTACGAACCGTAGTTCGTATGTTACAGTTACAAAAATAAATTAATCATTGAGCAGCAGGGGGATCTGGCTGGGATTGCTGGTCGACGGTGGTCCCCGCATCCTCTTCGACAGCTTCGGTGTCAGTCACCAGGGAGATTTTAGGGGACTTCTGAGCTTTCTGTTCCTCTGCCAGACGAGCGGCACACTTTGCCAATTCGGCCTACTTTACTTGCTCGGGAAGATAGTCAAAATTCACCTCTGGATTGTTCTTCCAGAACAAGTAGAAGCAGTTGAAAGTCACTCCCTTGAACTTCTCCAGATTGTGGGAGTTGGTTTCCTCGAGCAGTTTGGAAAAACAGATCAAAAAGTGGAAGTGAAAAGTTTTTTCAGGAAAACTTTTTGACTCCAAAAACAGGCGGGAAAAACCCAGTTTTTCTGAAAATAGTAAAATCGAAGTAGATTTTAGGCTCTAAAATAGTATTCCTATTTCCCACAATAATTTCAAGCCTCACCTAATATTTTTCACTACCTAAAGTTCCTAGTCTATCATGTTTCCGTATACGAACCCGATCACCCAAATTTTTTTCTCAAGAACATTAAGAACCCAAACCAGAAAACTTACGAAATTTATTCTAGATTGTATATCAGAGAAGACGAGTTTAAAAACTTACTTGGATTACGGTTTTCAGAGAAATCACACAGATGTTGCTCGCAGCTGATCGAACACGTCTCGGACTACCGAAGCTTTCTGGGATTTTCTTGGGAAGTTCTTCTGAGTTCTTGAGGAGAGAAAAGGATACGGTAACAAATGAAAAGTGGGAAATGTGATATATTTATACTGATCGTGATGCAATTAAAGAGGTAATGATGAGGGTAAATTTTCGATGCATGGGAAATCGTATTAGCCGTCACAATATTTTTGGGAAACTGTAAATGTCATGATTGCTTACTTTTTCAAAAATGTCCTGACAGATGTGACAGGTTAGACGAAAAGCTGGTTGAGTAAGTTTATTAAATGTTGGTCGCATTAAAATAAACTTGGGGGGCAAATGTTTACCAAAAAAAGATTCATCTGATGACGTGGCTAGTCCAGTGCGCACGCGGGATGCGCGTAACCATTTAAGTGGGTACGTTCTGGTCGACCATTGACCATAATAGAATTCACTCGGCAGAAGGCATATTTTATGGGCGACCAGGATGGTCGCAGTATATTAGATGTTTTTTATATAGATATGTAATCTCGCATTTATGTGTTAATTCTAATTTCTATTGTTATTTGAGATATGCTTGTATTAAATGTAATCAAGGCCCACCGACCCATAAGGAAATCCTTGAGCTTATAAATAAGACTAAAATGACTTTTGGGGGATCTTTTTTTTTTTTTTTGGGGTGGGGGGTTCTAGAGAGAGAGAATTATTATTTTACGCAATACTTTAGATCTTTTGTTGAGCTTGTGAAACTCAGTAAACCCTAGTTTACTGATCATAAGTTTTCATACATTAATAAGAACACTAAGTAGACGTAGGTCATTACCATCTCTGGGGCTGAACCACTATAAATTTTGTGTCATTTATCTTTGTTTATCAAAAAATGGCACCTGATGACATGGCAAGAATTTCTTACACGTGGCGGTTTCGAAGTGAAGAGATCTTGTTTGGCTGTCGACCAGATAATTATTAATTCGACAAGTCTCGCAATTAGATGCGACCAGTTTGGTCGCATACTTGCATTTACTTCCTTTTGGATACGTAATCTTGTAATAATTACCTTTGTTATGTTTCCTTTTATTACCTTGATACACTGATCTTAATTGTAATTAAGGCCCATCGGCCCATGTAACCCCCCTTGGGTCTATAAATTAGAATGAAAGGGCTCAAGGGAGGGGACTTTTGACTTTTTAATTTTTGATCTTTGTATTCAGAGAGAAAGAACATAGTGTGATTATCCACCGAAATTGTAATCCTTTATAGGCTTGTGAAACTCGTGAACCCTAGTTCATTGATCACAGTGATGAGATTCAATATCAATAAGAACACTAAGTAGATGTAGGTCATTACCATCCAACTGGGGCTGAACCACTATAAGTCGTTTGTGTTATTTACTTTCCATTTGATTCTCTTCTTGTTTTCATGTCATTTCTTGTCGTTATTTTGACTCTGCGTCGTTGGCCAAATCAAGGGTCAACAATCTTTCTGTCTTGAATTCATCTCATTTCAATCGTTTTACTTGATTCCGTGTCGTTGACCAAATCAAGGGTCAACAATAGTATAGAAGAATATTAATTTATCTAAAATAAATAAATTATTTCATAAAATAATAAAAAAAATATAAAACATTTATCTATTTAGAAGTAAAATTGTTTATAAAACACAAATGTAATTGAAAATTACAATATAAAATATAAATATGTGTGGGTAAAATCCTTATATAGTCATATTTGTAGCACTTAAGTCTCTATGTAGTATTTTTTTACATTCAATCTGGAGTAGACACGTAGCACCATTAACTGTATTGACAATCAGGGATCAATTGTGCAACAAAACACTAACGACAAAAGCTTTTGCCATTAAGAAATTTATTTAGGGATTTAAATACTACGAACATGATTACATAGGAATTTTCACCATAATTTCTCCCTATTAAAAATAAGAACCAAACCACAGTTAAAATTGCACCATAAAGTTACAACATGGCTTGGTTTTACAACCACCAAAGTGCGATTTGATTTTGAATTTGTCAAAATCTACAAAAATGGTTTGATTAAAATAATAAAAAGAACTGTGTAAAATCATATTGCACACACTCTCACTTTAGAGCATTTCCATTGGAGAGTAAAAAAAGTTGTGCAATATTATATTTAGCACATTTTAACAAAATTATTATGTTCTAAGACCATCTTTAGTGCAAGATGTAAATTATGTATCAAATTTAGCATAAAAAATTAGTTAATGTTATATTTGACCCAATATTTATAATTGTGCTCCAATGCACAAGATGCAAATTAACTCAAAAAGTCAATAATTCATTAAATATTTATTGAGAACATACAAAGATTAATTTTTTTATTATCCAAATTATGTACTCCAAGAAATTTGTCATTAAAAAAAATATGGTTGGTCATTAATTGTCAACTACTCAATTATAATAATTAGTGACAATATGTTAAATAAAAAATAGTATTTATTGATGTGTCAAATTTGACCCATGTTATATTTTGTGCTAATTTTGACAACCTTTTAGCATGTGCCAAATTTGACATAGTTTTTGGAATACCATTGAAGTTATATTTTTTGTAAGATGTATTAAATATAGTATTGCACCAGTTTTTTTTGCATTTTATTGGAGATGTTCTAACAGGTGTGCCAAATTTAGCACACAACAATAAATGCCATTTTTTATTTACCACAATATCACTAATTTATTAATTAATAATTAATAACTTACCATATTACTTTTTTATTCATTTGTTTTACAATATAAAATGAATTTTTTTTTTTTGCATGTTATCAATATTTAATTAAATGAATTATTGACTTTCTTTTTAGTTAATTTGTATCTTGAGTACAATTACAAATGTTGAGCTAAATATAGTAGTATTCACTTTTTTTTTTGTTGCTAAATTTGGCATTGACTTGGAAATGATCTTAAATATGATAGTAAGGAACATTTTAAATGAAACTAATGTAAAAAAGCCCACCCCCTTAAATGGATGGTGCGGCCTTCGACTTTGTAACATAAGGTTGATAGTTCTAAATATCTTCACTTGTGTTATTGGTGGTATTTTTGTTCCCTTATATTAGTGGTCTTCTTATTCTTTTTTATTGAAGAGGTTTGATGTTCTCTTAAGATCATACCAAGAATATTTGCCGATATTAAAGATCAAAATTAAACTTAAAAGGAGTTGTGTTGGGCAAATTTTTTTTATCATTGAGCTATTTTTTTCTAATGAGTTGTATATGATTAAATGTTATTGTTGCAAATAAAAGAAGATATTGTGTGTTATAATGTCTCTACCGAAAATACTATTTTGGCCTTTGTATTTTTCCCGAATACGTGATCGACCCATATGTTTTGTTAAATGACATTTCAGATTGAGTTTTACAAAATAAATTAAAATAGTACCTAGGTCTGATTTTAGTAAAATATTTTCAATTATAAGATTAATTTTTGAGTCGTTAGTAATGCGATGAGTTCAGAGAAACGGAAAAAATAGTCGAATAGCTGAGAATGAAAGAATGCATTTGAATATTTTTACTAAAATTAAGTATAAATATTATTTTGATCTATTTTGTAAAATATAAAAAGGTCAAAGTCAAAATAAAGAAGAAGGTTGTGGCTGCGGGAGTGGGAAGGCAGGTGTTATTGCGTACAAATTGCATGCTCAACACTTGTTCCCCTGCGCCCTCCGACTATTTTCTTACCCATATCATATCCTCTTACCTTACCCACGCCAACTCGATAGTATTTACTTTTAAACATTTTTCTTTGCAAATGTTTCGTCATTAGATAAGATTGTAGCCTCAATGCCCTTCCAAGCGCGTGCATGCCACTTTCCTTTTCTTCATTCTTTCGAGTCAAGGCAACGTACCATTACAAAATTGAGCTCTTTATATATGCAATAATGCAAAATTTGATACTTGGTAATCATTTTTATAATAAGCCTTAGCCCTCTATTTTTCTCCGTCTTTCCATTCTCTAACTTTTTGTTGAGTGTAATACGACAGTGTGACAATATTATCCTTCGAATAATTTATTAATGAAATATAGTTTTATAATTTCAATTAGTTATTTTAGCTATATATATGCTATCATGCTATGTTAGCGTGTTTGGGAGTGATTTATCGAGGACTACCAACTTCTTAACAAATTATTATTAGTAATTTAACTAATAATAATAACAAACTCCCTGGCCACCTACCTCATTGTTAATTTATAATAATAATAATAATAATGGCTAATTATATAGCTTGCTGATCATTTTGAGTACATTAATGCTCAAAAGATAAATGAATATGATGCTCTTCAAGGTGTAGAATTTTTTCTCGACTTTTTCTTTATTGTGGGGTTATGGATTTTTTATAATAAATAAATATATAATATTCGAGAACTTAATTAATACTAAGAGTTATTATTAGAAGAAATATTGGTCATCGTATAGGAACCTCCCTTAAACATAAGAATAGGGGACCTTAAGCAACTAAAGCCAAAGATTTTAAACGAGAGACTCCCGTTTCAAAACGGCATTCTTAATACTTAAATATCAACTAAAAACGACACAATCTCACCCAAACCAAAACCAAACAATTTATGAATCTTTATGCCATTTAATTCAAGGGTCATTTATCTTTATAATAATTGAATCTAAGAGAAATTATTTAAATTTTATGTTATGATTGGATTTTTTTGTCATAATTTTTTTTTGTTGTTGTTAATTCTAATGATATTAGATAATTGCCATTTACTCAAATTATTACCTATTTTTACACCACAGATTTATTTTGTTTAAACTCATCTGAAATTTTTTTCCACTTTATACCAAAATTATCTTGTTTATTTATGTGGAAATTATTATTATTATTTTAATTAATTAAATAAAACCACACAAGGCAATTTATTTTATATACAAGGGGACAAAGGATTAAATGACAAATTAAGTCCGGAGAGTACTGTCCCAGCCTGCAAAAGCGCGTGGAGCTATAACAACGACATTTTAGGAAACGTCCAAAAAAAGAGGACATTTGTCCAAAATAAATGATATTTTTTTTAAAATAATACTAAAATAAATGATATTTTTTGTTCTTTTATTCATTAATTTAGTTTACATAAAATCTGATTCTGTCTATGTCCTACGTACTCACCGCCTCCATATCATACCCGCCAAAATCTCACCCTCTCCCTTGTACAGCTTTGGGAAGTTTCTCGTATTAGTTTCTGACTCCGAAGCCATTTCTTTTTCTGGGTTCTTGTTCTTTTAGTTCAAGAAAAAGAGAGAAAAAAATCATCACCAACTTTGCATGAATGAAGAGTGAGTAAGAGTAAGGATTTTGGATTGTTTTTCTTCTTTTTCTGGGGTTGAAAAGTGATCATATATATGGGTTCGTTAAGAAAAGTTGGGAATGGTAATTTTGATTACTCGTTTAAGATACTTTTGATTGGTGATTCTGGTGTGGGAAAGAGTAGTATTTTGCTCAGTTTCATCTCCAACTGTGTTCATGACCTTTCACCCACTATTGGTAGTTCTTCTCTCTTTCCACACTTATAAATATATACAGTATATGTCTATGCTTTGCAGTTTAATATTTTTTTGTGTTTGTTTTAAATTGAAGAAGATTGCATTGTTGCATATGTACTGTTCGATGTATGTATTCAATTATATTTTTCTTAGCCTTAAGTGTAAGTGGGCTTGAACCAGGAAAATTTGCAAAATATATATTTTTTGTGTGTGGCCTATTATTGGATTGAGTGCAACTTTGCTGGGCATGCTGCTCGGTTTTCATGTCAAGAAAAATAATTATTCGGGAGTAGTACCAGTAAGGTCTTTTAATGCTGTAATTTGTTAAATTTTCTTTTTTTTTTCTTTTTACCATTTTCCACTTAACTAAAAAGTAAAAATTAGGAGGAGAATTTTCAAGATCTGTTAATGGAAAAGGGATATGAAGTGAGTGAAAGAAGATTAACTTTTATCCTCAAAAGATGAGAATGTAGTGGTTTTCAGAGAATACTCACATTTCTTGCAAAAAGAGGACTCCCTAGAGGATTCTTTGAAAATATGCATTTAGTGTTTTTGTCTTCTTCCCTTGATATCTGTATGGGGTTTTGTGCAAAAGACAAAGTGACACTGTCTCTTTCGCTTATTGAAAGTAGTAACTTTTCATAGTGAGTGTAGAAGTAAAGTATTGCCGTTAGAAATAAGAAAAGAAAAACCTAGTTTGCCTTGTGTAAAATCATCTCAAAGTGACTCGGTTTTAAGTTCAAACTTTTACATTTACCAAATTATGATAACTTTGTATGTTCTTTCAAAAAACTGCTACAAATTCGTAGATCATGTTCTGTTAAAGTGTAAACTACAATATTATGGTTGCGTAATATTTAACTTAGACTGTAGTGGTAGCAACAATCGTAATTAGTCTTCAAATAATTGAGTCTCCCGTTGAGCCAATTCTCCTTGACTTGCTCCCATAATTTGTGTGGAACATTTTGTACATGAAACTATTCTCTTTATAGTTTTTTTTTATAAGAAAGTAGGTTTTCAAAAGAAGGAAAAAGTAGTGCATTTATGAAGTTTAGTTTTCATGAGTAGAACATACTTAATTTGTTTTTTCTTAAGCTTGAAGACTAAAAGACAGCACTGGAAAAGTTTTGGTTGCTTTTTTGTCATAATTCCTTAGCAATCATTTGTTTAGAGCTAAGGTTTAATGATATTCAGGTGTTGATTTCAAGATCAAGCTGTTATCAGTTGGTGGAAAAAGATTGAAGCTTACAATTTGGGACACAGGTTGGTAATAATAATAACATCTAATTGTGGAACTTCACAAAAGGATTCTCTGATCTCTTGAGACTTTTTTTTTTTATCTTTATATATATATATTTGTATTTATTTTCTTCATTTTAGCTTGAATTTTGTATTTGTAGCGGGACAAGAGAGGTTTGGCACAGTAATAAGCTCTTATTACAGAGGTGCGCATGGAATAATTCTTGGTATGCAATTGCAAGTACGCAACTTCATTTAGACCGATCCTATATTTTTAAACTGTTCATGAATTCGAGACCAAACTTTTCTGCAATAAGGTCAAGGATACATTTTCAACTAAGTGCTAAGTGTACCACTTTCTTGTATATCTTAACTATTACCCTGTATACACTCTTTGTTTGTTGTTTTTTTTTTTTGTAAACTGTGAGAGTCTAGTAACAATATTGAATGTACTTTAACAATTGTTTGTACAAATATCATAGAGTACGTATGTGTTGATCATTATGCAACTGTTTGAAATACTTGGTGATCTTTTCACTGGTTTGTAATCTATTTTATATGCGTTTCAACTGTAAATGAACTTAAGGAAATAAATATGGTGGTAATATTTGGCTTGCAGTTTATGATGTCACACGACGTGAGACCTTCATAAACTTATCAAATACATGGGCAAAGGAGGTAGAGCTCTACTCCACTAATCAGGACTGCATCAAAATACTAGTAGGGAACAAAGTTGATAAGGTAAATTGTAGGTTTTCTGTTCTTACCTGTCGTTGGAAATATATGATGTGTTCAAACATAATAACATTTGAGCTCATAAGTACATTAGTATCTCATCAATATTATTTATTTACACCATTGATTCAAGTTCATAATTCCTACAATTTCTTTGGGTAGGAAAGTCGAGCGTATTGCTTCACTATATAGGTACCATGAGAAATTAAATTCATATCTTATGGGAATGAACCATAGTCAAACTCCTACCTCATGGGACCAAAGTTCATAACACATGTTTGTGTAATTTGTGTTAATTTGGGGTATTTATATAAGAATACATTAAAATTATGCTCTTTTAAATTTATATATTGTTTCCATCACATGTAAACTCTTTTTCCAGGACAAGGAAAGGGCAGTGAGTAGAGAAGAGGGGATTGCTCTTGCTCAGGAGCACAAAAGTTTGTTTCTTGAATGTAGTGCTAAAACAAGGGAGAACGTTGAACAATGCTTTAAAGATCTTGTGCTAAAGGTATATCTTTTCTCATATGATCTTATGAAACTCTCATTTCACATGTTCAAAATGTTCAATTGATTGTCAGATCTTGCCTCGTCTGGATTATGACTCGGTTATCATTTTAGACTCGGTTATCATTTTAGTATAGAAGGCTTCTCATCTTGCTCTTAAGAAAAGGATGGATTTTAGTGGTCGATGTTTACAGCTTTTTTTAAGTATATTTAATTTATTCATCTCTCACCAGCCACTGGCCACAATTGCCAGACAACTATGCAGCACATTAAAGATGAAACTTGTTTTGTATTCCTGAAATGAGACAAATTTTCTAAACTAACTACTTGCTTGTCCTTGATTAGTCCTTTCAATTTTTTCTATTTTACAAACTATTGCAACATCCTAATCCTATCATAAAAATTAATGTAGCTCCTGTCCACTTATACTTAACATGTTAATCTGTTTTGAGGTACTGCCAGGACTCTTATCATTGTTGTGTTTATGTCGATGCCAAGAAACTATACAAAATGACTCAAAGCCGCCATGTCTTGTCTTACATATCTATTGAATTGTAAATAGTAGAAATGTGTCACCTAACAGAGTTTGTTTTAGTTTACAGATACTGGAAGTACCAAATTTACTGGAAAATGGATCTGCAGTAGTTAAGAGACAAACAATGAAGCAGAAGCAAGGACACAATTCATCTCGAGGCGGTGGCGGTTGCTGCCTTAACTAAATTGCTCCAACAAAACCTTGGTAGATACAAAACTAGTCCTCGTAGAGTTGTAAACAAGTTGCCTTTAAAAGTGGCAAAATGGCTATTGGGTTGGAAGAATATCTCTCATTCTTCATAGCGAGCCAGTCTAGATGACTGTTCTTCAAAAAGTCTTCTGGAGCAGTTTTCAGGAATTTTATTAAAATTTTGGTACATTTTGGGTCTAGTCACGTTTGTAGTTTGTACATATATGTTTCTTTTGTTTGTATGTAGTTGTATAGGCTGTTTAAAGAGAGTTATTTATTTTGTTTGTGAACATTTGAAAGAAAAGTGGGGTGAATAAATCAATACAACAATGATTTTGTATCATCCATAGTGCATTACTAGAAATGTTTTTTATAATCACAACAAGACTTTCCACCATAATTTTCTCTTTTATAATAGAGCTTAACAAGCCAATTATAATCAGAAACAGCTTACACACTGGTCAAGGAAATGACAGCTTAATAATCACAAGAAGCACCCTTGAAAATTAAAAATTACATTTTTTGTTATTTTGTTTTTGATGCAATGAAAAAGCTCAATTACATTTGGCAATTATTTTTCTTACAAATTTGACAAGTAACTCGAACCAAAAGAGATTTATCTATAATGATCGCTTATATTAAAAAAAATGATTTTCTTCTTGGGTTACATTATCTGTGGTCTACAATTGATGAGAATAACTTCAACAGTAGATGGAATGTTCAAATTGGATGTTATAGTTCTTATTGTGCAGTTGACAATTGTAAATATTTTGAATGTGTGGAAAGCCTAATAATATCCGCCGGATATGCTTTGAACTTTAAAAACAATAACATTGATGCTCAAATTGAACTGCATTCCTCTGTAATCTCCAGATGTCTTGCTAATTTTATTTTTGTTAGAATACTTATATATAATATTGGTGCACAGAGGACAAAAGGGTCTTTCAATTTTCCAACT
This sequence comes from Humulus lupulus, assembly GCF_963169125.1. Taxonomy (NCBI): domain Eukaryota; kingdom Viridiplantae; phylum Streptophyta; class Magnoliopsida; order Rosales; family Cannabaceae; genus Humulus; species Humulus lupulus. Next base: position 76,981,670 of record NC_084800.1, read on the forward strand.
GTATGTCATAAAAGAGACAGAAAAAACAGCTAGTCCTATTAGAGATTGTATGGGACTGAGTCAACCATAGATATCATTAACTTCTTGGGATTTAAACAAGGTCACATAGAATATATGCCGGCAGACTTATTTAAAATTTAACACAACATTTTTTTTGACTTGGTTTATACTAATAAACAATAATACTACTATATTCTACTTTTTTTTGTGTGTTTACATTCTTAGAAAGTTTCACCCCACAATTACTTGGTCACCCTTCTCATATATAAATAGATTCATGTATATGTGCTTGTATGAAAGAGATATAAGCTTCATATTTCTATCCATTTTTAGTTCATTAGTTCTTTACTAAGCCCCCTGTAATGGCCTCCACAGGGTGTCATAAGGGCCTAAATTTAATCATATATGCAGCTTTGGTTATAACAGCTCTTTTTTCAGAAACTAATGCTATAGATATTTTTCTAGAATGGAATGTTGCCCTTGACACCACAATCAGGCCTGTGTTAGTAGATCAACCAGTATGAACTCTTCCAAAAAGCCATATTCTTGTTTTGTTTTTGTTCACTAACTTTTCTTTCTTATATACTCAAATATTGGTGTTACTCTAACAGGTCATCACTATTAATGGGATGTTCCCAGGACCCCTAATCAATGCCACCACCAATGATTTTATCCATGTCAATGTCTTCAACAACATGGACGAACCACTCCTCTTCACTTGGTATTAATACATATACATTTTTTTTTCTTCTTGCTGTTGTTGGAAAAGAAAAGTTGGGATAACAAAGAAAGTTGTGGCAGGAATGGCATTCAACAAAGGCTAAACTCATGGCAAGATGGGGTTTCAGGCACAAACTGCCCAATAAAAGCTGGGAGTAACTGGACATATGTGTTCCAAACCAAGGACCAGATAGGCAGCTTCTTCTACTTTCCTTCAGTCAATTTCCAGAAGGCTGCAGGAGGATATGGGCCCATTCGTGTCAACAACCGCAATGTCATTGCTGTCCCTTTCCCCAAACCTGAAGCTGAATTCGACCTCCTTATTGGGGATTGGAGCTATGATAGTTACAAGGTTATCTCTCTCACTTTACTAACCCATTTCATGTCACTTCTTTATATGAAGAGATAGATTAGTTTAGAGAAAAGTTTTTAGATGTGTAGAGTAGTAGAACCACCTTTATTAATATCACGTTAATATATGTGGAACTGGGAACAGTGGAGTCGGTCGTCAGTGCAGCAGCAGCCTATGGCTTATCAGGGTCTCCCTGATATCATTTTGATGAATGGTAAAGGGCCTTATGGGCACCAAATGACAAAGCTCCATGAAAGTTTCACCGTTACACAAGGTACGTGTGTGTGTACGTTGTAGTTTTTGTTTTGAGTTATACATATGAATATCTTGAGTCATTAGTGTTGAATTTTATTGAACAATACGAGCATAATTAAAGATTTTAATCTCAGGGTTTACCCAAACAAGCTCATCAATCAAACACCTTATTAGTCTTGTTTTGAACACAATTATCCTATTTATAACTGAAGTACATTAGGTAGAAATTTTACCTTTGAAGCTCTACAAATTGCAGTGACAAATCCAATAAAGCTTGAACATACAAAACTAAGCTGAAAACACACCATTGCAAAAGGTGTCTACAGATACTACTCTCTTCGTTAGCTCTCCAAAAATACCACAACACACCATTATCTATTATAAGATTTTCTAATCCTTCTGTAAGAAGTAAATTGAAGTTATGAGGATATGGTTGGATGGGCTTCTATAAGCCACTTTTTGGCTTTGGAAGTTATAAAAGTACTTACAAAATTAGTTTGATTTTCAATACATTTTGACTTTTGACTCTAAACAGTTCTTTTAGAATAAACTAATTCTATCATATTTTAAAAATAATAAGGATGGGAGCTAATTATCTTGGCCTAACGGGTTCTAAGCACAAGTTGGAACATTATGATTGGAACCCATTAGGCCAAACATGTTAGTCATTTCTCATAAGCATGTTAGTCCTATGTTCAACGCATAATACTATCCAATACTAAAGATATAAATATATTTATTGTAACATCCATTTATTTGACATTTGTGAGTTCATAGAACATTATTATGCTGTTACCATAAAATGTTCCAACAAATGGGCAATGATTGATGTGTTTGTCCAAACAGGGAAGACTTACAGGTTCAGAATTTCAAATGTGGGGACTGCACTCAGTTTCAATTTCAGGATTCAAAACCATCAAATGACGTTGGTAGAGACAGAAGGATCTTACTCCAATCAGATCACATTGGATTCTCTGGATGTACACGTGGGCCAATCCTACTCAGTTCTAGTTACAGCCAATCAAAACGAGGCTGATTACTACATTGTGGCAACTCCTAAGTTGGTCAACAACACATTGGGGAGTAGTATGGGGGGCATTGGAGTTTTACATTATTCCAATTCAGTCGCATCAGTTAGTGGGCCTCTCCCTGTTGGGCCTGACCCATTTGATCTCGAGTCCTCATTGAATCAAGCCAAGTCCATTAGGTACAACAAATAATGCTCATGCATGTGCTATTTTTCCTTTTTCCAAGTAAAATGTTAATAGAAAGTTGTGTCGTTGGTCATGGGAAATAGGTGGAACTTAACAGCAGGAGCTGCAAGGCCCAACCCACAAGGCACATTCAATGTGTCAAATATCACACTGTCACAAACTTTCATCCTCCAAGGCATGAGGGCCGAAATCAGAGGGCTACCACGCTACGCAGTCAACAATGTGTCGTATTACACAGTGAGTACCCCATTGAAACTGGCTGATCATTTTCTGAATGGCTCAGGCGTCTACCAACTTGATGCCTTCCCCACTCAATCTGTCAACGACATCGCTGCCTATGGAATCTCTGTCGTTTCCGGAACCCACAAAGGGTGGCTTGAGATTGTATTCCACAACACTGTGGATGTGATTGGCTCTTGGCATTTGGACGGTTTCGGGTTCCATGTTGTTGGGTAAGTGTTAATATTTGCCAAATCTTCAATAAATATTGTTAGGTTTATCAAACGATTATTGTCAAGTATAATCAACTTAAAATGATGATACTTGCTTGAACTATATTAATTTAGTACGTACGAACATTCTAATAACATTTGTGATTTGATATAATAATATACATATGTGTGTATGTATAGGTTTGGGAATGGAGTGTGGACAGCAGAGTCACGTAGCACGTACAACACATTCGACCCAATAGTTAGAAGTACAGTGCAAGTGTACCCAGGAGGATGGAGTGCGGTTTATGCATTTTTGGACAACCCTGGAATGTGGAATTTGAGATCACAACTGTTGAAGAACTGGTTTTTGGGTGAACAACTCTACGTAAGGGTTTTTGATGCTGATCCTAATCCTGCCAAGGAACGCCCACCCCCTCAAAACCTTCTTCTTTGTGGTAATTATTATTATTATTTCATATTTAAAACATACATACTCTACTGCACTACCCACCTTAATTAATATTCATTTATCTTAATATATATATATATAATATGGTATTTTTTTTTTTTTTTTTTTTTGTATATACAGGGATTTTTGATGAGTCCCAGGCCCCAGCGCCAGCTCCGGATGCAGGGTTGTGATTTCAGTTAATGGACATTACAATATTGTGGATTATGATTATATCACCATATATACTTGATAACGATTGTAATGTTTATTCCATAAGATTTTATATTGACCCATTATTTTCATTTTCATGAGGAAATATATCTCACTCTCTTGGACGTTGAACATATATTTTTGACTACTTATTATTTTGTAAGTGGTGGAATTCTTATTTCTTTGGAATTTTGCTTGAATTACAAACCAAACATTGGAATTTATGCATACCAATCGTGATCTTATATGCATCAGGTTATTTGAGTAAGTTTTGGTCAATTATGATTTACATATAATAAATCGTTTTCATTTATCAATAAATAATGAGTTTGATATGTATTTTGAAAAATTATTTTTTTAGACTGTTTGTTTTGAGTAATTCAACTTGTAAAGTATAAAAGGGTTTACGATGGAGATAATATTAAAGTTAAGTGTATAAAATAGTTAACTTTACTTTTAAAATACATGTGGGGCCCATGAAAATTATTAACTTTACCTCCTAAAACTTTGAAACAAACATAAAAAGTGTTTTAGGGCCTGATTGGTTCACGATTTGAAAATTGTATTTTTGAAAAGTGTGATTCTGAAATAAAAATTTGAATTCATTGTCTGGAAACATGTTTCTGAAAATGTGATTGGTTGCACTTTGTTAGCTGTTTTTTAGTTTTAAAAAACTGAATATATGATTGGTAGATAATCTAAAAATATAAAACTCAAATTACAATTTGTGGACTTAATTTTTTTTTTACTTTGTTAGCTATTTTTATTTGATAATATTTAACTTTTAGTATAGAATTGAAATGATAAATTTGTATTTATTTATTAATAGTAATTTTTTTTGTAATCTTTATTTTATAAAATATTTTATCATTAGCTTAATTTTATTTTAAAAAATATATTATAAATTAGAATCAAGTGATATCCCCTTGTATAATTTTACAATAGAATATTTTAACAAATATATATAGTTGGATAGAAATTTTAAATTGAAGAAAATACCCCTTTTTATATAAAGAAAAAAAAATTGTCAATTAAGAAAAAGTCGAGTACACAACACTTTCCAAAAAAAAAAATGTAAACAGCCTAATGACAGGAATAATATAAAGAGGATGTAAGAAAAAAGTGATCAGAAAAAAAAAGGAGGATGAAACTAAAAACGTGAAAATGTTGTTTTCTAAATCCCTTTAATAAATTAGAATTTATTTTTAAAATGAGTTTTAAAAAATGATAAACCAAACAAGATATTTTTTAGGTCCCACAACTTTTAAATTTCAAAAACATAAAATATGATTTGAATTCTATACCAATTACACCCTTAGATTCTCATTCTCATCTTCACTTTACCCAATACCACACCCGTCTATATTTTGTAAAATTGTTCAAATAGATTCCTAAACTCGATTTTGATCAAAGTTTTTTGAACTAAAATCACAAATAATTTATCAAACTAACAACTTAGAACAAAAATACAACCATATGGCCTAACAATGTGTTGTTATATTCAATTTTTTTTCTTCATCAGAATCATGTTTATGAGCTATTTGAATCATTTTACAAAACACATATTCCAAAATATAATTTATCAAAACTTAGGATTCAAACAAGTATTGAGACACATGCAAAAAGTATAAGGCTTTAAATAATCATAATATTTTGGGGAATTAGCGGCAAAAACACTCAATGTTCTGAAAAACTTGTGAATTAATACCCAATCCTTTTTTTTGTGGGAAAAATATCCAATGTCAACTTTTGTTGGTATACGTCGGTACCTAGCCCATTAAGTCCGTTAAAAGCTTACCCTGGACCCACGTGTTAGCTCTTTATTGACCAATTTAAAAATATATTTAATAAAATTAAATTTAAAATAGAAAAAAATTATTAAAAAATAATTTAATCAGTAAAAAAAATTAAAAGTTATTTTTATAATCAGCTTTTAGAAAAATATTATTAAAAAAAATGAAAATTTATTTTTATAATCAATTTCAGAGAAAAATTTATTAAAAAATTAATTTAAAATAGAAAAAAAATATTTAATCAATAAAAAAATTTAATTTAATTTTTTACAACATATTTAAAAAAACTGATTATAAAAATAAATTTTAATTTTTTTACTGATTAAATTATTTTTTAATAATTATTTTTTATTTTAAAAAAATATTTTTAAATGGGTCAATATGGAGGTGACACGTGGGTCAAGGGTCAACTTTTAGCGAGCTTAATGGGCTAGGTACGGACAGATACCAACGAAAGTGGACATTGGGTACTTTTCCCACAAAAAAAAGATTGGTATCAATTCACAAGTTTTTAAAAAATGTTGGGTACTTTTGCGGCTAATTCCCCAAAATATTATGATTGCATGTGTCTCAGTACTTGTTTGAATCCTATGTTTTGATAAATTATTGTTTGGAATATGTGTTTTGTAAAATGATTCAAATAGCCCATAAACTCGATTTTGATGAAGAAAAAAAATTAAATATAACAACACATTGTTAAACTATATGGTTGTATTTTTGTTCTGAGTTGTTAGTTTGGTGAATTATTTGTGATTTTAGTTCAAAAAATTTTGATCAAAATCGGGTTTAGAGATCGATTTGAACAATTTTACAAAATATAGATGAGTGTTTGGTATGTGGTAAAATAAATGTGGGAATGAGAATCTAAAACACTTCCTTTAAACCATAATTTCCTTTTGCATTTGATTAATTAGTATTTGATCACAATTACAACTATTACAACAACGGTAGGTGTAATAGCTAAAATTGCACAAAAAGAAGAATGATTTAGATCAACCATTGTTAGGGTTTAGAGAACCCTTACGTAATATGTTTTTTCCCACCCTATATTTATAATTAGGTATGGATCCTATATATCTTTCTGCATATTAATTTTAAAATCTCATCGCTTATCTATAAGTTTTAGTTTTGGATAATACTATTGTATATCATAATGGATTAGGGGTTAATTTTTTCGATCTCTTTATTGTTAACTTTCTGTGATATCTCTTTTTCAGGTTTGTTGACGCGGTTCTTCGCCAACAGGTAATTAAGAGAAGAAGAGAAATAGATTAGTGCTGAATGTAGAACCGTAACAGATATAAGATCTTAGAGGATGAAACAGGTGACTCAAGGCACGTTTTTAAGTGGTTCAAAGGTTAAAATCCTTCTACTCCACTAGTCAATATTATTGATATATTCTGGGTATTTGGTTACAAAGTATATATCTCTCTCTCGAGACTATTGTTTTTCCAACCCTTATCAACTCCCAGCTTCTCCATATTTATAGGAGAAGGCACCTGGAAGTTGGTAAGGAGGTCATCCCGTGACCTTATTATTTGTCATATCAACTCTGTGACATTCATGATTAATTCCTAAACCTGACACATAAGTATGGTCAAATCGATAGGTAAGAAGATAATGGGCCGCACGGCCCAACACAGTCGTGGGTTTCAGAACATGCACGTTCCTGATGCGTGTCCGAGAAGTCAGGGAGATATCGGACACGTGATGTCAGATATATGCACGTTTATCTTGCGTGTGTTGACTTTACAGAGGGTCAGAGCTCCATACGTAGCTCGTGCCACGAGCTGCTCCCCTGACCCGACCTTCGGCCTTCAGATTCCTTCCCCCAGTCCTGGGCAACCTTGGCGAGTCCTCAGGGATTGCTCGAGCTAAGAAGGTACGACCTCGAAGCGGGAGCTCCGGTCTTAGGGATGTTAGTGGGCTAATCGTGATTAGTCAGTAACTCGACCTGCTAATCAGCCCGTGGGAAAATCAGGGCGTACATCTGCCCCCTAAGCTCCTGCTCGTGGTACATGACGTCGTATATAAGACCACAGTAAGGGCTTTTAGACTTCCCCATAAACTCTTCGCATTCCACTCTCTACGCAGGCGTCTGACACGTGGAACGTCATGGGTGGTGACGGTACGTCTTACGAGAACCGCATTTAATGGCCTAGCCTATGCCCAGCCGTCGTTTCGTTTTTCGAGTGGAAGGCCTCGGATCCCTCACCAGGGTCATCCAAGAGCCTTCTACACGTGATCCTTCACGTATATAAAAAGGGGGTGGCCACCCTACGCACGGGCCACCCTTTCATTCGAAATTTTCCAAATCTCCTTTCTTCTTCCCTCTCCATATTTCAGAAGAACGAAACCCCCAACCCCATTGCTGCCATTTTCATCGTTCACGAAGCTTAGGCGCACGGATTTCTCCGAAGCTTTGGAAGCTGCTACACCGACAAAGTTCCTACCAACGCAACGCCCTCGTCTACCTCCCAGCCATACACTATAAGTTTCCTGACCCTGTTCACTTTGAAAGCATGCTACTGTAGCTTAGGTAAAAAATTTCACTGTAGCCGCATGCAAGGGTTTTCTGGGTTGTGTGAATATGGGGGGTGACAGCCCTTTTTAGGTTAGGGCACATTTGTGGTAGGAAATCGCTTTAGAGTATGGGTTTCAGGATGCTTTTTCTGGAAAAATTTCTGGGTAGGAGTTTTGGGAATTTTCGGGTGCAAAACCAGGTAGCTTAGGGAACACGCCTTTAAGCGATTTTGTAATTTTCTGCCTATTGAAACTTTCCCCCCCAAGGCGAATTCTATTCTGAACCTCCTGACACGCGAATTCCGAGTAATCTGGGATCTGTTGAGAGTATACGCGCGTGTTCACTGAACTGCGTGGTTCCACTCTCCCCGAGCTAGGCTTACCTCAGCTCGTGCAAATAATACTTGCTTCATTCTCTTGCTTGGGTTGCCTTTTCTAAAGTGTTTTCTTTTGTTCGCTAGGCGACCAGATGGCTCCAAAAAAGAACCTCCCCCAGAAGAACGTTGGAAGCTCGGCCTCTCGGCAGGAAAAGGGAAAGGCGGTGATGCCCAGCTCCCCGATCCCCCACTTCGGGCCGGCCGTGGAGAAGGAGGTCGAGGTGGCCCCCGACGCATTTTTTGAGGCGGAGAGAATCGTCTCAAAGATAACCGACCAGACGAAGATCAACAAACTCTTCCTCAGTCACAATATTCCACTGGGGAAAGCCTCCGTGATTGCCCGACCTGCCTCGGATGGCGAGCGGAGCTGCACGCCGCTCGATGAATCGTTCGCAGCCTGGAGCGGTGAACACTTCAAGGCAGGGGCCTTCCTTCCCCTGGATCAGTACTTCGCTGATTTCCTGAACTACGTGGGGTTGGCCCCTTTCCAGCTCCCCCCCAACTCCTACCGTCTGCTGGCAGGGTTGAGGTATTTATTCAAGAAGCAGGAGTGGGAGGTCCCTACTCCTGCTGATATTTTATACTTATTTTGCCTCAAAGCCAGCCCGGATCAGCGGGGGCGAGGTGACGGGTATTACTATTTAACCCGTTTTCCCAATACGGCGGCGGTGATTGAGTTGCCCAGCCACCCGAATGACTTCAAGGACCAGTTCTTCATGTCAACTGGGTTCCGGAACTGCGACCACCACTACTTCAATCGTCCTCGTAAGTAATCTCCGATCTTAGCTCACCTTTTGAGTGTTACTTTATCTTAGCTCCTCCCGTATTCCATTCTGATTCCAGCCAATCTTGCAGCCATCTACGCGAGGACCGAAAAGTCTGTGACCCTCGGGGGCCAATATGAAACACTGGCGGGCTTGCCCCCCAGCGAGAAGGACTATCGCGTGCTCGTGACGGACGAGACGATAGTGTTCTGCAAATTGATTTTCCCAAATCAGACCCTGAATCTGAAGAGGCCCCGGGGGCCGCCCCCAGCCCGCGACAACAGACCTATCATCGTGGAGGAGGTCGCAGTAGAGGAAGACGAGGAGGACGAGGCGGCTGAAGTTCCGCTCGTGATGAATAGGAAGAGGACATTGGAGGTCGCCCAGAGGATGGGCGAGGAGAGGACCCAATCCGGCGCAGCCGCGGGTCCTTCCGGCCAAGGTAACCCTTACTTGTTTAAGCATCTAGATAGAGCCACTGCAGACCCCCGGCTGGTTAGGTTCAATCCTAGGCAGATCGTCCACCGTCACCGAAAGGACCTGGATCTGAACACACTCCTGCTCCATTGCGTTGACCAGCTCGTGCTGGATCACCAAGAGAGCCGGCCTAGGGGTACCGTAGTAGTAGATAACACCCTAGATTTTAGGTCGATCTTATTCGAGGAGTATGGGACCAACCTACGCACATGGCCATCACTCCAGAGGGGTAACTATGCTCCGGGGCTTAGGCAGTATGTAGAAGAGTCTAGCCCTGAGTCAGAACCGGACCTAGAACCTGCGCCAGTTCATGAAATAATCGTCTTAGGTTCTTCCAGCTCGGAGGGTAGGGCTCTCTCAGCATTCACATGCTTTTTAGCTTTAAACTTTTGTCTTTATCTTTGTGTGATTACTAACTTGTAATAACCATGTTTTTTGTTTGACAGAAGAGATGTCTCAGCCCGAGGATAGCTTGCGGGGCATAGTCTTCGGGGGGAACCCCCCAGCCGGGCCAAGAGCGAAAAGGCTCCGGGGTTCCAAGAGCTCTGCCGGGGTCTCCACTAAATCTCCTGCAAAGGAGAAGGAGAAAACCCTGCCAGCCCAGGTCGTGGGGGCGATCCTTCCAGCTGCCGGAGCAGGACAAATGCCTCCACCGCCTCAGCGAGTTTCGCCTGCCCCCCAGGACGGAGGAATGGAGATCGGGACTTCGGCTGCGGCGGTCTCCGGTGTACGCATCCCGGTCAATCCCCAGGATCTGGAGAAGATCCCAGAGGTCTTTCGGGGAACGGTGTACGAATCGGCGAGCTACACCGTTAACCATATCTACAAGTTCACCGAGAAGGAACTCCAGACCATTGAGACGATGAGCCCGGTCGACGTCATGGACTCTTCCATGAGCATGACCCTAACGGTAAGCTGCCCTATTCTTTTAAAGCTTTTACCATTACACTCTGCCTTATTTTTTCTCTGAGTCAGTTTATCTTTCATTCCTCGCAGGGTGTTGTCGCCCTTCACCGAAGCATTATCAGGGCCAGGACTCAGCTCGATGACATGAGGACCGAGCACCAGGCCACCCTTCAGGAGGCTAAGACAGCCAAGGATGCCCTGACGGCCTCGAAGGGCGAGTTGGAGAGGGCCCAGGTCGATCTGGAGAAGACCCGCTCGAAGGTCCAGGAGCTCGAGACATCCCTGGCCACCTCGCAGGCGGACCTTGGGGCAGCGAGGACAGAAATCTAGGCCACCCTAGAGGAAGAGAGGACCATCTCGGAGCAGTCCATGCAGGATCTGTTCTACCACTGTTGGCTCCATAATCCAGAGGCTGACTTCTCTTTCATGCCACCGAATTTCTGGGCGCGCTTGTTGGTGAAGTTCCAAGCTTGCCTCGACAAAGAGGCGCCACCTTCTGAGACTGGAGAAGCCTCTGGTGCGGCGGAGCAAGGTGAAACGGCGACCTCCAAAGGGCCGACTGACGGAGCTTAGGGCGCTCTTCTCTTTTTCTCTTTATGCATTTTGAAGTATATATATATATTTTTTGTAACTTTTCCATGAAGTGTCTTTGCCTCGAGACAATTTGCCTTGCGCTTTTAACTCATATTTTTTCATGCTTTCGGCTACAATATATATATCCCCTTTTTTTTTTTATAAACTTAGCTCGTGTTAATTTTTATCCATATCTTGAACTCTTTAAGAAGAACAACGATAAATAGATTTAAATTAACTTCCAAGTTTTATGACCTAGTTAAAACCAGGAGCTTATTTTGAAAACTTAGTTCATGTTAACTTTTATCCATATCTCGAGCTCTTTAAGAAGAACCACGATCAATAAATTTAAGTTAACTTCTAAGTTTTATGACCCAATTAAAACCAGGAACTTATTTTGAAAACTTAGTTCGTGTTAACTTTTATCCATATCTCGAGTTCTTTGAGAAGAACCGCGATCAATAAATTTAAGTTAACTTCCAAGTTTTATGACCCAGTTAAAACCAGGAGCTTATTTTGAAAACTTAGTTCATGTTAACTGTTATCCGTATCTCGAGCTCTTTAAGAAGAACCACGATCAATAAGTTTAAGTTAACTTCTAAGTTTTATGACCCAGTTAAAACCAGGAACTTATTTTGAAAACTTAGTTCGTGTTAACTTTTATCCATATCTCGAGTTCTTTGAGAAGAACCGCGATCAATAAATTTAAGTTAACTTCCAAGTTTTATGACCCAGTTAAAACCAGGATAAGACTTAGATGGCGTTGACCCTTATCCGTGTCTCGAGCTCTTTAGGAAGAGCAGGGATCCATAGATAAAAATCAACATCTAAGTCGTTAAGGAGACCTGGTTATATCCAGGTACCATATGCCCCCCAAGTAACTGGGAAAGGGTCTTTCGTGGTTACTTTAAGATTACAATTGCAAATATGCGTAAAAAGCTGATTTTTTATTAATATATAGAAAAGTGGCCTTCCAGGCCTTACAAGCGGATCATTGATAATATTTCTTTAAGTGGATGGCGTTCCAGGTCCGCGGGACTGCTCCTTCATCAGGTCGAGATAATTTATAAGTTCCTTCCTTGATGACTTCGATGACCTGGTATGGTCCTTCCCAGTTCGGTCCCAAGACTCCATCTTTGGGATCTTTCCCGGCCAGGAAAACTCTCCTTAAGACCAAGTCGCCAACGCTAAAGGCGCGTTTTTTGACTTTAGAGTTGAAATAGCGAGTGATCTTCTGCTGATAATGGGCGAGCTAGAGTTGCGAATCCTCTCGCCTTTCATCAATGAGGTCTAAGGAATGACATAGGAGCTCGGAGTTCCGATCTTGGTCGTAGGACTGGACTCTATGCAACAGAACCTTGACTTCCACGGGGAGGACTGCTTCACTCCCGAAGGTTAGGGAGAAAGGAGTATGACCCGTAGGAGTCCGATGCGAGGTCCGGTATGCCCACAGGACCTGGGGGAGCTGTTCCGGCCAGACTCCCTTTGCTTCATCTAATCTTTTCTTGAGGCTAGCCTTTAGAGTCTTGTTGACAGCCTCGACCTGGCCATTTTCCTGAGGATAGGCCACGGAGGAGAAGCTTTTCACAATTCCGTGCCTTTCACAAAACTCGGTGAACAGGTCGCTGTCAAACTGAGTGCCGTTATCGGAGACGATCTTCTTGGGTAGGCCGAAGCAACATATGATGCTTTTAATCACGAAGTCAAGCACCTTTTTAGACGTGATGGTTGCGAACGGCTCGGCCTCGACCCACTTGGTAAAGTATTCGATGGCTACTACGGCATAACGGACTCCGCCCTTTCCAGTGGGCAGGGCACCCACTAGGTCTATTCCCCAAACAGCAAACGGCCAAGGGGCCGATATCATCCTTAGCTTGACTGGAGGAGCTCGGGTAACTGCAGCGAATCGCTGGCACTTGTCGTACTTCTTCACGTATGAGATCGCGTCTTTGGACAGAGTTGGCCAGTAATAACCTTGCCTGAGAACCTTTAGGGCCAAGCTTTTCCCCCCAGTGTGATCTCCGCAGAATCCTTCGTGAATTTCCTGCAGGATGGCCCTCGCTTCAATTGGAAGAACGCATCGGAGGAGAGGTAGAGAGTGCCCACGTCGGTACAACACTCCATCGATTGTCGTATATCTTGAAGCTTGATATAGGACTCGCCGTGCATTGTTACGTCCCTCGGGCAGCTTTCCCTCGGCGAGATATTCAAGAATAGGGGTCATCCAGGTCGGCCTGGCATCGACCATCTCGATCTCTACCCGATATTCTTCTATACTTGGCTTTTCCAAGAATTCTATTGGTACTAGCCCCAGGGTATCTGTCTCTCCCGAGGTGGCGAGCTTGGCGAGAGCATCTGCATTGGTATTCTGTTCTCGAGGTATCTGTTCGATCGATCCTCGCCCAAACACGGACAGCTCAGCTTTTGCCTTCGACAGATAGGCGCCATCTTTGGTCCTCGTGCTTGATATTCGCCCAAGACCTGGTTAACCACGAGCTGGGAGTCACTGAAGCACTGGACTGAGCTCGCCTTTAACTCCCTGGCTATCCTTAGGCCGGCCAGCAAAGCTTCGTATTCCGCCTCGTTGTTGGAGGCCTTGAACCCGAACCTTAGCGCCGAGTGGAACCTATGTCCCTCGGGGGATATCAGGATGATTCCGGCCCCGGAGCCGTTTTCGTTGGATGAACCATCTACAAAGATCTTCCATAATGATTGGGGCGAAGTGAGCTGAGATGAAGCCTCCGCTGGATTTTCTTGGAATCCCGTGCACTCTGCCACAAAGTCGGCCAAGGCCTGACTTTTTATGGCAGTTCGTGGAGTATAGAACATCTCGAACTGACTGAGTTCGACTGCCCATTTTAACAAACGTCCCGATGCTTCAGGCTTTTGCAAAACCTGCCTTAAAGGTTGATCGGTCATGACGTGTATCGAGTGAGATTGGAAGTACGGCTTGAGCTTTCGCGAGGCCGTTATTAGGCAGAATGCCAGTTTTTCCATCAGTGGGTATCGTGATTCTGCCCCTAGGAGTCTCTTGCTGATGTAATAGACTGGCTTCTGAACTTGGTCCTCTTCTCGTACTAGTACGGCGCTAGTCGCGTCCTCAGTGACGGCCAGGTAGAGGAAAAGAGGCTCTCCCGCCCTGGGCTTGGATAGCACGGGCGGTTCAGCCAGATGCGTCTTCAGGTCGAGGAATGCGCTTTCGCATTCTATTGTCCATTCAAACTTCTTGTTTCCGCGGAGCAGGTTGTAGAAGGGCAAACACTTATCGGTTGACTTGGAAATAAACCGGTTCAGCGCGACCACTCTTCCTGTCGGGCCCTGGACATCTTTTCGCGACCTAGGCGAAGGAAGCTCGAGCAATGACCTGATCTTGTCGGGGTTTGCTTCGATTCCCCGGGTAGTAACTATGAACCCTAGGAATTTCCCGGAGGCGACACCAAAAGTGCATTTCTGGGGATTGAGCTTCATGCCATATTCTCGTAGTATTTTAAAACATTCTTCCAGGTCAGAAACATGGTTGTTGGCAGTCTTGGACTTAACGAGCATGTCATCGACATACTTCCATGTTTTTTCCGATCTGGTCCGAAAACATTCTGTTTACTAGTCTTTGGTAGGTAGCGCCGGCGTTCTTCAGACCGAACGGCATGACCTTGTAGCAATAGACATTAGTCGGGGTCATGAAGCTAGTGTGTTCCTGGTCCGCCGGATTCATCGCGATCTGATTGTAGCCTGAATATGCGTCCATAAAGGACATGAGCTCGTGTCCCGCCGTGGCATCCACCAGCTGATCGATCCTTGGGAGGGGAAAACAATCCTTGGGGCAAGCTTTATTCAGATCGGAGAAATCAACGCATGCCCTCCATTTCCCGTTGGGCTTTGGAACTAGCACGGGGTTGGCGACCCAAGTAGGGAATTTCGCTTCTCGGATGAAACCACATCTTTTGAGTCGGGCCACTTCTTCTTCAAGGGCTTCAGCTTGGGTTGTTCCTAGATGTCTTTGCTTCTGAGACTTGGCAGGAACGCTTTTGTCCAGATGGAGCGTGCGCATGATGACACTCGGGCTGATCCCAACCATGTCTTCGTGTGACCATGAGAATACATCTATACTAGCCCGGAGGAACGTAATCAGCTCCACCTTCCTCTTGCTACAGAGGTTTTTCCCGAGCTTGATCGCCCGTGACGGATTTTGTGGATCAAGGTTCACCTCCTCGATCTCCTCAATAGCCTGGAGCTCGGACCTGTCTTCGCCTATTCGGGGGTCAATGTCCTCACTAAGGGCGACACTTTCTCCTCGGGCGTTTTGAGGTTTTTCAATCTCAGGAGCCGCCAAGGGCTCCTGGGATTCCTCTTCACTCAGAATGGCCATAGCCAGCTGCCCGGGTTTAGATTTTCCCTTCATGGAAATGCTGTAGCATTCCCTGGCAGCGAGCTGATCGCCCTTGATGGTGCAGATTCCTGTTGAAGTAGGGAACTTTGCGGCGATGTGTCAAATGGAAGTGATAGCCTCGAAAGCTATGAGCGTAGGTCAGCCCAAAATGGCGTTGTAGGCAGCGGAGCAGTCAATGACCACGAACTCAAGTAGTTTAGAGACTGTCCAAGATTCTTCCCCTAGGGTGATCACCAGCTCGATCGTCCCTATTGCTGCCGATCCTTCTCCCGAAAAGCCATACAGCACCATGGAGGTTTCCTTTAGATCGGCGACAGTCAGACCCATCTTCTCTAAGGTGGATCAGAATAAAAGGTTCACCGAACTCCCGTTGTCTACCAGCACCCTTCTGACTTTCCGATTGGCGAGCTGGACTGTTACAACCAAGGGATCATTGTGAGGGAGCTGGACATGGCCTGCATCTTCCTCCGTGAAAGTGATCGGTTGCTTCTCTAATCTTTGCTGTTTTGACTGACGCTGCTCCGGGACGAACTCCACTCCGTTGTGAGCTTTTAGTTCATTCACGTATCTCTTCTGGGCGCCTCTGCTCGTGCCAGCCATTGCGGTCCTCCAGAGATGGTGGATATCTCTCCTCCGATCACGGGAGGAGGGATGTCCTGATCTATCCGAGCCCCCGGCTGACTGGCTGGGACGTCTGGAGCAGGTCGACTTGCTGGGACCCTGTTCCGTGAGTATTGAGCCAAGGGGCCGGCTCGGATGAGAGTCTCTATCTCATCTTTGAGATGCCTGCAATTGTCGGTATTGTGGCCGACGTCGTTATGAAAATGGCAGAACTTGGAAGTGTCTCTCTTTCCCTTGTGGTGTTTCAATGGTTCCGGCCTCTTCCAGGGGACTCGAGTAGAGTTGGCCAGGTAGATACTTTCCCTGGACTGGGTGAGTTCGGTATATGTCGCGAACACGGGCTTAAACTTGTCTGCAGACTTATTCTTCTTGTGACCTTGCTGATTGTTTTCGCCATTTCCCTTTCTTTTGCCACCACCGGGCTGGTTGTTCTGCGCGAGGTCGGGGGTTGCCATCACGATATCCGTCCCCGTTCCAGTGGGCTGCTCGGGAATCTGGCTGGTTCCCGCGGCCGAGGCTTCTGCCTCTTCCAAGTTTATCCACTCTTGGGCTCTGTTAAGGAATTCGTTGACTGAGATGACTCCGTTCCTCTGTATATCCTTCCAAAGGTCACCTCCGACAAGGATTCCAGTTCTCATGGCCATGAGCTTGGAGCTATCATCCGTGTCCTTAGCTCGGGCGGCGAAGTTCGCGAATCTGCTCAGGTAGGCCTTCAGCGTTTCGCCGGGCTGCTGTCTCACATTGGCCAGGGAGTCAGCTTGAACACGGGCAGCCTGGGAGGCGTGGAATGCCATTTTGAAGTCAGCTGAGAAGGCCTTCCAGGAGCTGATTGACTGTTTTTTACTTTGTTTGAACCACTGTCGGGCAGGTCCGGTCAGTGTGGAGGGGAAGATCAAGCATCTCAGCTCCTGGCCAATATTATGGGCCATCATTAGGGTGTTGAACATCCCTAAATGGTCCGACGGATCTCCGTCCCCGTTGAACTTCGATAAATGAGGCATACGGAAACCAGGTGGGTACGCCGTCGCTGCTATGTTGGGGGCGAAGAGTTCCATCTCATCTCCCGAATCATATTCGTCTTTTTCCTTTTCTGATAAGAGCTTCTTCATCAGTTCCTCCATCTGAGTGAGGTGCTCGAGGGTTTGATCCTGAGATCCTTGGTTATTCCGGGGCTGTTCAGCAGCTCCGGATCCATTGTACATATTAGGTGGGTTATTGCCCCTCCTATCTTGAGATAGGTTATTTGGGACATTCCCTCCGTTACGTACTTCGGATCGGGCCCCCCCTGAGCGAGCCTGACTACCATCTCTAGCCCGGTCCTCTCTGTGAGAGTTGAGGTGATCTCGAAGTTCGCCTCCCTGGGTGGTCTGGTGGCTTTGCGCCGAACTTAGTCGCTGACGTAGATCTCCTCCCGAGAGATCACTCCGGCGACTACCGGTCCAATGGCTCCTGCTGGATAGACTTGGAGTCCGTCTTTGGTGGTGAGGACCCGGACTTTCTTCTGGCGCCCCGCTACGCTGGGAAGGTCCCGCTGATGGTGGATTTCTCCTACTGCTCCCGTAAGCTGGGATGTCTCGGACGGGCCGAGGAGGAGACGGATATCTGATCGGAGATGGAGGATGCCTGACTGGAGAAGCTATCCTGGTTCCGTCGGGACGGATCAAATTTGGTGGGGGCCTTTCGGCCCTGCCAGCTTGCTGGTCCCGCGCCAGGCGACCTGGGTGAGGCGCAGGACGGTCTTCGGGGACGGGTTGACGTCTTTGGCCCTCTTCGGATCTCCTCCGGGAATTTCCTCGAGCTCTCCTGGGCGTCCTCGTGGATGGTTGAGAGCTAGGAGTCGACGTCCTATCGAGCGGCTGTATTGCTGTTGTCTGGTCCCAGGCATTTCCCCGAAGTTTGTGTCTCGATGGTGCGATGAGGGGTAGAGTTGGCTGCCGGAAGTCTATCCGAACGGCTATGCCTGGACCGACTACCTCGGCGAGACTTAGGAGCCTCACCTTGCCTCTCTTCGACGTTAGCGTTGGTTGTGAGAGGGGGTAATCGGGCCAGGATATCCTGGATTTGCCGATTAGCAGTTGCTAACTGGCTCCTCAGCTGAGCGTTCTCCATCTCCACCGCAGTATAATAACACGGGTTCGGATTAGGTGGCCGGGGCGCCGAACTACCAGTATCGCCTTGGCCCGCTGACTGCTTTCCTGGCCGCTGCTGGACTTCAGGAATTTGTTCATCAGGGATGGCTATATGATGAGCCTCCTGCCCATCATGCTGTTCTGTCTCGTTGCCATGCCTGAATTGAGTAGTCACCATAGTTGGATGTTTGTAGCAGCACCAATCGAACTTGCTCTCAATGAAAGCACCAAACTGTTGACGCGGTTCTTCGCCAACAGGTAATTAAGAGAAGAAGAGAAAGGGATTAGTGTTGAATGTAGAACCGTAATAGATATAAGATCTTAGAGGATGAAACAGGTGACTCAAGGCACGTTTTTAAGTGGTTCAAAGGTTAAAATCCTTCTACTCTACTAGTCAATATTATTGATATATTCTGGGTATTTGGTTACAAAGTATCTCTCTCTCTCGAGACTATTGTTTTTCCAACCCTTATCAACTCCCAGCTTCTCCATATTTATAGGAGAAGGCACCTGGAAGTTGGTAAGGAGGTCATCCCGTGACCATATTATTTGTCATATCAACTCTGTGACATTCATGATTAATTCCTAAACTTGACACATAAGTATGGTCAAATCGATAGGTAAGAAGATAATGGGCCGCACGGCCCAACACAGCTGTGGGTTTCAGAACATGCACGTTCCTGATGCGTGTCCGAGAAGTCAGGGAGATATCGGACACGTGATGTCAGATATACACACATTTATCTTGCGTGTGTTGACTTTACAGAGGGTCAGAGCTCCATACGTAGCTCGTGCCACAAGCTGCTCCCCTGACCCGACCTTCGGCCTTCGGATTCCTTCCCCCAGTCCTGGGCAACCTTGGCGAGTCCTCAGGGATTGCTTGAGCTAAGAAGGTACGACCTCGAAGCGGGAGCTCCGGTCTTAGGGATGTTAGTGGGCTAATTGTGATTAGTCAGTAACTCGACCTGCTAATCAGCCCGTGGGAAAATCAGGGCGTACAAGGTTAGTCCTAACTTTAATGTTGCGGCCCATAGATTGACTTAGCATGCCCTTATGATAAACGATGAACTTTCTTGGAGGCAAGAGATCCTTCCTCATCCTCTTATCTATTGCTTTGCAATTTTAATCTACTTTAGTATCTTCTAACAAAACAAAAAAAAAATTTAAATTAAATCATCAATAAATTAAAGATAATTTTAATTTAATAGCATTTAGTTGATTTTTTTAAGTGGGATTATTAAATTACTTCAGAATTTAACTTTGCGGCGGTTATGGTGGTGGGGTCGGCTTGTGCGGTGGCGAATGTGATGTCTTAGCCGCTCATGAAGTTTCTGAGTGATCAAGGAAGAGGATTATCAAGTAGTCATGGTCAGTTGCTTCGTCAAGTATATGCCTTTGATGAGGAAATTGCAGATGATTTATTGCTTGGAGTCTGCTGGTTCTCACGAGGTATGGAGTCTCGACAATTATAATCTCCTTCCCTACATTTTTGTATCGTCTCAATTGATTGACCACAAGTACATCAAGCCCAAGTCGATTGATAATGGTGATTGACGGTGGTTAGTCCACGACGAAGGTCGGCTCGGCTTGCGGATGTGGTACAACATGCAATTCTTGTGCTTTCTACAATGAAGGGCAATATATATGGAGAAAATAATAGCACAATAACAAAAGGTCGAAGAATATCATTGAGTTGAGTTTTTTGAAGAAAATACTTTCAATGTAATGTTTTGAGAATGTTGTCCTCATTTGTTTTACACCAAATGGAGAGTACAACCTAAAAATTTCAACTTGCAAAGATACGTTTTTTTTTTTCTTTTTCAAATGATAATTTAATTTATTTAGTTAATAATTTCGATTTCATTTACAATCTAGCTAGAAATGTTTTCCATCAGTTAATCGGAAAGCTTTTCCGATTGAAGTTTCACGTTTTTAGCATTTTTATTTTATTTTAATATTATTATTATTTTTAAAAATCCCTCAATCAGTTCTAAATTTGAAAAAATAAATTGTTTCCTATATATTAGTGAATATGCATTTTTTAATTATTTTGAATAAATTTATGATTTAATTGGATTATTTTATTATTTAAAAAAAAACATATTTTCATTTTATCTGCATCCTTACCATTGTTTTTTTTTTTTCATTTGATCAGATATATCTCTGCATGTTCATTAAATTTATATTTCTATGTATGTATGTGGTTTTAAAAACATGAGCAAGATGATTGATTTCTGGGTTATATATTACAATTTTATTTTAAATCCACCTTGAATGTTGATTATTGTTAAAATTTGTTCCAGTAGCAGTTATTGATGGTGTTCCAGACCTTTTTTCAGCCTATCTTCCACGTCAGCATCTAACGACATGTGGCAATGTGCGTGACATACTTCATGAGAATTTCTTGAAAGGGGGACAGCCTGGCAACAAGTGAACGATGTACAATCTTTCGAGTCCCAAAGGAGGGACCTCGGGACCCTCAGCAAATTCCTGAAGCATAGCTCCTTGGGGGAGTTCCGAGATTAGTCACTTGTATGGTGACTCCTCGGAGAGCCCAAGAAGTCCCTATAACAACCTCGTGAGATTCTCGGAGAATCGGGGGACCGCATTTCCAAGGAGTGGTCCCAGGCACCCTTTCCGTTAGAATTATGGGTGAAAATTTGGGTCACGACACTACACGAAAATAAATGGGTTTGGGTGACACGTTTAATAATCGTGTTGTGTTCGTGTTTATCTTTATTGTGTCGTGTCATAATCGTGTTGACCCGTTTAATAATCGTGTTGTATCATAATTGTGTCAACACGATAACACGAATAATTATCATAGGTTTTATGATTTTTTTCATATTGTTATGATTAATTGTGTCAATTTCATGTTGTGTCATGACACATTAATCGTGTCATAATCTTGTTATCATGTTGTGACGCGCTTGTGTTTTTGACACGTTTAATAATCGTGTCGTGTCATAATCGTATCGACACGAATTTGACACGTTTATACGAATTGCCAGCCCTAGTTAGGATTTTGGGACCACCTACTATTTAGGCTAGGAAACCGCCCTGATAGGCCTATGGCCAAGCGACATGTGTATTATGCCTATTATGTAATAAATGATCCCCAACGAATGTGTGAATTGAAATGTAATGTAATAAAGTTTGATAGCCCCTCTAGCTTCCTTCATGCCATCTATAAATAGATCATGAGGGGATCATTTGTAAGGACCTGAAACCCTAATTTTTGGACTCCTAGTTACCTTGGAGCAAAACTATCCTCTGCCCAAGCTGTAAACCCTAAGGAGCTTGTGATTCCGGCATGCTTTCTATAATACAAGTGACTCATGGACTATGCTTAGTTAACGGCCAAACCACGTAAAAACCCGTCGTGTGATTCATTTCTTTTTACTAGCTCTTTTTCTTCATTTTATTTAGTTTACGAAAATTTGGCTCAACATTTTGGTACTTTAATTGAGAATTGTAGAATGCTAGGAATGAGCCTTGGCCATGGTGGATATTTGAAACTAGTCTTAAGCAAATCCTGATGTGCCTCCGAGTCATGAGAGACTAGATGACCTTCCTCCTGTAGCAGATCTACCGACGGAGGAAGAGAATGAGGTACCAGCTGAAGATGAATACATCCTCACGTTGAATATGATGGAAACGAACCAGAAGGCGATTTCTCGGCTGATGACGATTACCTCCCGAAGGATGACATTTCTAGCACTGTGCGTCCTCAAGACTTGGAGGTGATTGACCTTTGGACTGTAATTTTTTTGAAATTTCCTGAAAGTATGCAAGATGCTCTCAATAGCTACAATATACACGGCCATAAAAAAATTGTACCAAAAATACTTCTAGAGCGAAAGAGGTGCACTGGTGTGCCCTTTTTTGGGGGGTGCATCAACGAACTACCCTAAAGTTTTTTGGACTACAATCTATTGTGTCAAGCCTTCATGTTTATCTCTATTGTTTGATCACATAAAATCATAACTTTATGTAACTAGGGTTTCTTTCAATAAATGTCCTATCTTTCCCTTGATCTAATTTGTGTTTATTAAATTGGTATATTGTGATTAATTATAGGAAAAATACCATTTTGGCCCCTGTATTTTGCCCGGATACTCGATCAACCCTTTGTTTTCTTAAATGACAATTCAGACCTTATGTTTTGCAAAACAAATCAATTTGGACCCTAAACTCGATTTTGGTCAAATTATTTTTCAATATGACCAAAATGCCCTCATATTTTTTAATTATTGAATTAGTTCAATAATCAAAAATAGATTTTAAAATATAAATTAAGAAAATAAAAAAAGTCATATTTTAATTAAATAAAACTGTAAAATAATGGTAATAAACACAAAATCAAAATTAAACATAAACCTAAATTTAATTCTTTACTTATAACATTAACCAAATTAATTAAAATCTCCAAATAATGAAAGCAAAATATATTTTGAATGCATCCTTGAAACCCAGGTTTAAAACACATATCATATCAAAACATACTCACCTTGATTAAAAAACCTAAAAATTGATCAAAGCTTGTTCTTGAGTTCATCTTTCAAACTCAGATTTAAGCAACAATACAACTTCTATAAAAAAAATTCAAACCTACAGACCATTAGAACAAATGCCACCCATAATTGGGGGAACAAAATCTCATAACCATATACAATATACAATTCGAAGTCAAGTAGAAAAAAATTACAAATATGAAATCAACAAAAGCACCTAAATCTGAAACACATTCAAGAAATGAGAATTTTTTTAGATAAACTCTGTACCAAGCCATTGTCTCAGAAACAACCCAACGACGACGACTTCGGCCCCCAATCTCCCTCCGAGACTTCACCGCAAGATTCGACGAAATCTTCCTATTGAAGATGTGCTTAATCTCACTAAGTTGAAGAACTCAACACTAAGGATAAAGTTCCTCCTTGGATCCACTTTAAAACCCATAAAAATTGAAGCATGGGAATGGGTCAACTTACGAAATTATCTTGCAAACTCATGAACAGGAATTGAAAAAGATGATGGACATGGGTTGTCTTTGAACTGGGCTCATGGGTTTCGGGTTGGAGCTTGTCGCTCGCACACGACCAAAGTTGGTGGAGGTGGAATTACCAGGCGATGCACGGACCAGGGTTACGGGGGGTTTCCCTAGTGGGGACATCAAAGAGAGTAGCTGACGAAGGCGGAAGTGATGGTGGTCAGAGATTAGGTGAGACAAATCTGCGTGAAATGGGAAAAGTAGGTTCAATGTGGAAGAACAAGACCTAAGAAGATGGTGGAAGGCAGCGACAGTGACTGTTGAGAACGCCGGTGTTGGGAGAGATGGGTCTGAGAGAGTATTGAGCTTAGAGATGAAATTAGGCTTTTGAATTAACCCTTTCAGTTATTATTTTTAATTTTTTTTCTTTTATTACAAAAATAAATTTTAAAATAAATTTAATTTATTTTTCTGTTTTAAAAATCTATTTTTGATTATTTAATTAATTCAATAATTAAAAACACATGAGAACATTTTGGTCATATTGAAAAATAATTTGATCAAAATCGGATTTAGGGTCCAAATTGATCTGTTTTGCAAAACAAAAGGTTTGAATTGTCATTTAATAAAACACAAGGATCGATCGAGTATTTGGGCAAAACACAGGGGTCAAAATGGTATTTTCCCTTAATTCTATTAGATTACAATATTCTTTTTGTGTTCATAAGCCATAATCCCAACACTTAGGCACAAGCTTGTCCTGCCTATACTTAGGGTTGGCCGAGATATCACTTATATATTAATTATTTTATTATTTTTAAGAACTTTTTTTTTTACAAGCATGAAAACTGAATAAAATATAAATTGTGATTAAGTTTTTTACTCTTAAAAATTAATTATTTTTTAATTGAGGATGCCCAATATGCTTTTATTTATTTAAATATTAAAGATGATAACAAATTAAAAGAAAATATTAATTAATGGGTAATTTTGTTCCAAAAGAGTTTTAGAATGTGTGCAGTGACTCGTTTTTTCATCAAACTTGTCAAACACCCCAAGAATAATTATGTAAGAGTGACTCTAGTATTCGATGTGTAATTAATGTAACAATTGCTAAAAATAGTAAAAAAATGGAGGGAGCGTTTATAGTGGTTCGACCCAAGAATTGACCTACGTTCAATGTGGTCACTATTATTGATATACTAACTTGCAATATTTGATTACATAACCTCTCTAAGGAGTGAAACTTCTAAGTGTTTGGCAAGACCCCTAAGCAATATTGGTAATTTTTTTATCATTTATTTTCCTAGACCCCTCTTCCTTTTATTTATAGTGAGGAGTTGGGTTACATTTAGATTGTAGACCTTAGCTACTGGGCTTGGCCCTAAAAATAATACAGGAAAAGTTTCAAGTAAACTGGCTAGGTCACATGCCTTAGTTGAATGGTGCCCTCATCTGTCAACGACTTAGATATTGACGACTTTAATAGGCAACGTCACTTTGGAATTAGAGATGTGCTCCATGAATGATGATGTGCTCCATAAACGACGATGTACTCCTTAAATGGCAATGTATTTCATGAATGACAATGTGATTCATGAATGACGAAATGCTCCATAAATGGTGATGTGCTTCATGAATGATGATGTGCTCCATAAATAAGGTTCGCGAGGGTGCCTACCTTGTCGAGTGGCGAGGTGGGCACCGTTGGCAAGGTGGGCACTATTGACGAGATGGGCACCGTTGGTGAGGTGGGATGGTTGGATATGTCCTCTCCAATGGCGAGGTACTTCATTGGTGCAGGCCTACTTGGTACATTTTTGCCACGTCCTTTAGGGGTGAACTTTTGATCCGAAAACCAGCAAACCCCCAACCCAAAAACCCGATTTTTTGCAAAACCCATTGGATTCGAGTGAAATTTGATTCGAACCCGACATGGTTCGAGTCGGGTTCGGGTTTTGAAACTAAGGACACACGGGTTCGAGTTACACCCGAGCCCGAACATAATTTAAAAAAAAAAATTCGACTTTAGAGATTAATGCATTTTTCAAAGTTTTTTACCAATGCCCAATTTGTAAAAAATCAACATCACCAAACTAACAACAAAGCTAAAAAAAACATGTGAAAAGTAAAAAAAAAATTAAAAAAGTGTAAAAAAAAATGGTATTTTTGAAATATTTTTACTAATGCCCATTTTCAGCCCAAAGCCCATTTTTGGACCAATCCCACCCGAAACCCGACTCGACCAAACCCGACACCTGAAACTCAAAATCACCAAAAAATCGAAAAACTTCGGAGCGGGTTCGGTACCCTATTTTCCCACCCGAAACCCGCAAAATCTGAACCCGATGCACTTAAAATCTGAAAACCCAACCCTTGTGCATCCCTAATGTCCTTGGCCATGCCACCAACCACATCAACGTGTCAAAAATGAGTATAACAATGTGTAAAAAAGAAATTTTAAGAATTTATAATGAGTTTATTTAGAAACAAGTGTTTAAAAGAAAAAAATGAGGTGTCTGTAGAAGCATCTTTATTTTAAACACTAACTAAGATTAATTAAGAGAGTTGTAAAGAGAGAAACAAAAAAGAGTGTGAATAGAAGTAACCATCATTTTTTTTATTTTGTATTTTTAATGTTCACGTCCCCATATTTTAGTAAAAATCATAATTTAAAAAAATGAATTAAGTAGTTTTTAATTTAGAATAGTTTTTTCAAACAATGAACATTGTTTAAAATAATCAAAGTGTATAGTACACAGTGGCAGACCCACGTTAAGCATAGATTGGGTAGCCGCCCATGCTGAAAAAAAATTCAATTTTTTATTAATTTGTAATTTTTAGCTTTAAGTAATATTTAATAATAGATAAACACAAAATTTCACAAAAAAAAAAAAGAAATATAAACTCTCACATTATTTAGATAGTAAAGTTTGCTCCAATTTGCTTCTATATAATAACTACATCTGGATATTTTCAATTATAAAGTGTAATATATAATTTTTGAAACATATATTATTTTGAATCTATTAGTTACCTGGAGGAAATGGATGAAACCACCTCATCCATCCTTATTGTTAAATATTTATCTATAAATTTATAAGTTAAGGATAGATTTGAAGATTTGTTATATCTTAACTACTGCCACCAATTTCTTTTTTTAAATTAACATATATCACAGTCCTTAATAAAAAAAATCTCGACGGTTTTAACAAATAGAGAAGGTATTGGAAATGGAAAGACGATGGATATATTAGTTAACAAAGTTATCTTAGTTTGCGTGCATATTAATAGAAGCTTTTAGCTTGTTCCCGTCTTCGTTAATTATTTTAATTCCCGTCTATGCTTTTATAATAGTGTATTTTCTGTCGTGGAACGAGAATATATTTATTTAAATAATAAAACATAAAAGTGAATTATATAAAAATTAAAATTCTTTAAGAAATTACTTTACTACAAAAGCACACAAATGTTGAGGCAGAATGTCATCTTCATTCATGCCTCATTTAACATTTGGAATAAAAAAAATTCCCTCGTTCTTGCTCGTTCTCTTTTTAGGTGGGAAATCTCTCATTAGTCGCAACAAACTGCAATATTTTTATAATTATAAATTTTTACTTATAATAAACAATGATAGGCTTACCATGATAGACTGTTTTTGGACTACAATTTGAGAGTTAAAATTTTAAAAAATTAATAAAAATGATGGTGATGAGAAGTAACAATTCCACCTAGTTCATACAATATTAATAATTTATTTTTTATGTGATTATACCATTTTGGAACTTGTGTTTTGTCTCATTACCTATTTGGACCTTATGTTTTGATAAATTATTTTGTAAAATGGTTCAAATAAACCATCGAACTTAATTTTGATTAAAAAAAATTGAACTAAAATCACAAATAATTTACCAAACTAATAACTCAGAACAAAAACACAATCATTTTGCCAGACAACTGTGTTGTTATATTCAATTTTTTTTTCATCAAAATTAGGTTTATGGGTCTATTTGAACCATTTTACAAAATAGAGTCCAAAAAGTAATTTGTTAAAACACAGGGTCCAACACAGGTAATGAGACAAAACAATGGTCCAAAATAGTATAATCCCTTAAAAAATAATCGTTTATGAAATGAATAATAAATTATTATTTTTTTAGCAAGAATTGTAAATTATTTTAGGAGTTTTTGTTATAACCATGTTTTACTGCATGTTTTTTTACTTTGGCAAATCATGATCCTAGATGTATTTGGGCTATGCTTTGGTTGCATCCGGAGATCTTTGTGGTTTCATTTGCCACATGGGATAAGGTTGTTTAGTTAGGTCATAACTAATTCTATTTAGGTTGTTAATAGGTTTTGATGTTAGGTTCTTTTACCTACCTTTATATACTGCTCAGTTTTGGGTTTTGATTGTTCAACTAACCGATTCCATTGTTGCTGAGAGTTTCTTTGTTCTTGTTGTTTTTTCTCTCTAACATTTTTGTTGCAGATTTATGGGTTAGATGTTCTTGGTTTTCCAGATTCTTCAAGGAGAAGAACAGAGGGATCTGTTCTCAGTGTTTTCTGAATGGATTTTAGAGTTGTAGTGCTGAAGGGATTTGAACCATTCTTCTAAGGGAGTTAGAAGTGCATAAAGTTGAGTAGGATATTCAACTAAGGGTAAATTATAAATCTTGCTGTGAGTTCTAGATTGTTCCTTAGCAAATTGACATTTTGGTTTTGTAATTTGTAAAGAACAAAATTTTAATATAGTGAAGTGATTTACCCTGGTCTTTGTGACCCAAGGAGTAGTTGATTTTTATCAGTGAACCTTGTAAAAATATGCTAGTGTTCTTTACATTTCAACACTTGTTCTTTATTCTTTTGGTTGAATCAAGTCTTTAATTCATAGATTCAAAATGTAACTTTTTAAATTGGTATCAGAACTGTATGGTAAAAAATTGTAAATCCGTATGGTATTTTCGTAGTTACTTGCTTTAGATTGTCTAGTGAATTTGTTCTTGATCTCCATATGTTTGTGTTCTGGTTTCTTGCTCTCCAGCTGTTTGTTTTCTGGTTTCTTGCTTTCTTGTTTAATCTAACCCTCTCCGAGATCCATCTCTGGGAGTATTTTCTTTGTTTGTGTTCATCATGGAATTGTTTAAGGAATGTGGATCTACCTCAAGACCTCCTGAATGACCACTCTACCCCTACTGGAAGATAAAAATGAGAGCATTCCTCAGGGCAGTAGATGAGTGTGTGTGAATGGATGTTGCCGATGGATGGAATCCTTCAACTGTCAAAGAAGGTGATGTCGAAAAAGCCAAAGCAAT
Organism: Humulus lupulus; assembly: GCF_963169125.1. NCBI lineage: Eukaryota > Viridiplantae > Streptophyta > Magnoliopsida > Rosales > Cannabaceae > Humulus > Humulus lupulus. Next base: position 77,010,161 of record NC_084800.1, read on the forward strand.
GAAAGAGTGACAACTACTGAAATTGAGAAGGCAAACTTCAACTCAAAGGCCTTGCATGCTCTCTTTAATGCAGTCTCCACAAATCAGCTCAAGGTCATTGCAAATTGTGACATTGCCAATGAAGTTTGGGAAAAACTCAAAGTCAAGAATGAGGGTACCGATGTTTTCAAGAAGTTCATACTTCTCTCTCTTGATAAGGCCTTCGAAAATCTCACAATGGAGGAGGACGAATCAATAGCTGAATTCCATGAAAAATTGTGTGGCATATCCAATGAGTCTTATGCCCCCGGTGAGACTTACTCTAATGCCAAGCTGGTTTGCAAAGTTCTTCGTGTTCTTCCAAGAAGGTTCAAGGCCAAAGTCACATCGATTGAAGAAGTGCATGAAATTGAAGATCTGGATCTTGATGAATTAATTGGATCCTTGCAAAATTATGAGCTGACTTTTAAAAGATGGAGTAAGAGCAAGAAACAGCCAAAAAAAGAGAATCCAAAGCCCAACACTAATATTGCTTTTGTTCACAAAGAAGAGCAGGCTAAAGTTGCAGATCTGTCTAACAACCTAGCAGATGATACATATGTTCTCTTGACCAAGAATTATGCCAAGTTCTTGAAAAAGAATTTTAACAAGAAACACTATGGGGGCAATGCCAATTCCTTCAAAAAGTTCACTTCTATCACTAACAAGCAACCACAGTCACTAGACAAAAAGACTTGGGGCATTCAATGTCGTGAATGTGATGGATATGGCCATATACAATCTGAATGTGCTAACACACTAAAGAAGAAAAATGCTCTTGCAGTAACTTGGAGTGATACTAATGAGGACAAAGATGATAGAAACAGTGATTGTTCTGATCAAGAAAAGAAAATGGTTGCGTTTCTTGCAAAAAGTACTCGCTCGGACACATTTGAGGAAGATGCAGATTTTGTTAACTCAGATTCTTATAGTGTGGATAGGAAAGTTGCATACGAGTAGATGTTTGAGAAATTGTCATTTATGGCCAAGAAGTTCAAGGCATTGACTAACTCAAATGCCCAGCTCGAGGGAACTATCATTGATCTCAATACAAACTTGAAGAAAAAGATGAATTAATATACAAATTGGAAGTTGATCTTGTTCGTGCCAAACAAGCTCTTGAGTTCATTCCACTTGGGACAGCGACTCTTAATCAATCTCTTTAGATTCAAAAGCCTTATGGTGACAGAATTGCTCTTGGCTACAAGTTGCTGTATAAAAAGGGAAAGAATTTAACAATTGAGGAATCATTATCATCTGCACCAATACTGCCATTTGTATCTGCTGCTATAACAAAAAATAATGATGGATCTGGCTCATCTGCAGAGGTTATTAGCAACTCTAAAGAGGTTACCATTCCACCCAATGTTTCTTCTATCCGAGAAACCCCCACGTTAGTTCCATAACCTCAAAGCAAAAGATTTGTTCCAACATGTCATTTTTGCCACAGGTGTGACCATATACGACCAAGGTGTTACAAACTTCAGTTCTACTTACAAGTGATGATTGAAAGGGGTGGCGACCTACTTCAACCTTCTACAAACTCTACAAAGTCTACTCATGGTTAGTGGAGGCCTAAATCTAAACCCAATGACAATTGTGCTCTAGTTGCTCATACCTCGTTCTCAACATTCAAGAATGACCATTGGTATTTAGACAGTGGCTGCTCTAATCATATGGCTGGAAACAAAATTCACTTTTTAAATTTCAAGGAGTCTCAAGAAGGACTTGTTACATTTGGCGATGGTAATAAGGGTGTTATTTTGGGCAAATGCGACCTAGTTCTTGCAGGGCTTCCACCCCTCACGGTTGTCTTGTATGTCAAAGGTCTAAAGGCAAATCTTCTGAGTGTCAGTCAACTATGCGATGCTAGCTTCACTGTAAGTTTTACGAAAACTCAATGTTTGGTTTCATCTAATGGGTGCTCAGTTCTAACAGGAAACAAATCTTCAAATAATTGTTTCATGTTGACTTGATGGGGCCTTTGCAAAATGAGATGTTAACTTATTATGGCTACCCACATAGGTGTTTAACACTATATTGTGACAGCACAAGTGCCTTTAACAATTTAAAAAATCATGTACATCACTCAAGAAATAAACATATAGATATCAGATATCATTTCATTAAAAGTTTGGTTAAATAAAAAATGCTCACTATTTCCCATGTTTCTACAGATGCTCAATTAGGTGATCTGTTTACCAAAGCTTTAAATGTTGACACTTATGAGCACCTAAGAAACATTATTGGCCTCTGTGCCATCTGAATAACTTTGTGTTGCCTTTGATCAATTTTTTTTTTTTTTTGCAATTCAAGGTCTCACTTTTGTTTGTTTTTGTTGTGGTTCATCTGTTGCTTCTCTACTCATATTCTAAGTTGAAAGGTATTTCTCATCTCTCATTTTTTTTTTCCAAGATTGATTTGAGCCTTTATTTGTCTCAACTAAAAAGACTACCATTTTTTGGTGCAATGGGAAGAGTTTCCCTTTTGGAAATTTATGCATTGAGAAGTTTGCTCCTTCTACTTAGTATTTTTTTGATTAAGGGAGACAGATACATATTTGGAAATGAGTGAAAGCCATCGCTGATTGCTTTGCAAAAGTCCATGAGTGGTACATTAAAAGAAAAACATTTTTTAAAAATAAAAAATAAAAAAAATCAGGAGTGAGTGAGCCATAACTTTGGCTCACATGAGGCCACATGCACACACATATGGTAAATTTAGGCTCAAACTCTGGTTGAAAAAAATGGTTGATGTTTGGTTGTCAAACTTTCACTTTTAAGAGTTTATTTTCAGATTTTATGAATCACAACATACTATTACATCTTTTGGATATTAAATTTATTTTTGAACAGAGCTTCATGTTTATTTTCTCTATTATGCTCATGAGGTTAGCGATCATTTTTTGTGGAAAATATCATTTGTTGGTCATCTGTGGTTACATGTATTTTTAAAGGCTTGTTTATTTCAATAAACTTTTACTTTTTGAAAAAAAGAAAGATATTTGGTTGTTTTGTTTCTGGTCCTGTTCATTGGATATTTTGCTATAATAAGGGCCTTGTTTAGCTGTTCTATTTTATTTTTGTGTGTGCCAAACACCTTCTTAAGGGAGAGCTTATATCACTAACATTTTCTAAGAGCCCTATAAGCTTTGTTTCTCTTTACAGCTCCAACAGTGAATATCGTCTTTGAAGTGTCTGCCATTCTTTTGTTGATGTTGGCTTTGTCCTCCAAGAGACATAACTGGTTCACAATCCCTGATATTCAGGGGGAGTCTCCAATTCAGGGAGAGAAATCGTAGTCGTCTCCTTTTTTATCTAACCTCTCCTCAAGACAACTGTTTCTTGATTATGATCATTGAGGGGGAGAAATTGGTGTATTTGATTAACAGTTCTTTTGTTGTTTCTATGGCTTTTGTTATTTCTGTTTAGTTTCTATAGTCTCAATTTAGTCTAGTCGTGTTGTTGACCATTTATGCTTTGTTCACTTGACTTTGTTTCTTTTGTTTTAGTACTGGTATTGGTTATTGTTAGTCTGAATTTTTGTTTTGTTCATTGATCATAATTTTCCAAAGGGGAGATTTTTATAACCATGTTTTCCTGCATATTTTTTTATTTTGGCAAATCATGATCCCAGATGCATCTAGGCTATGCTTTGGTTGCATCTAGAGATCTCTGTGGTTTCATTTGCCACATGAGATAAGTTTGTTTAGTTAGGTTATAACTAATTCTGTTTAGGTTGTTAATAAGTTTTGATGTTAGGTTCTTTTACCTACCTTTATATATTGCTCAGTTTTGGGTTTTGATTGTTCAACTAACCGATTCCATTGTTGCAGAGAGTTTCTTTGTTCTTGTTGTTTTTTCTCTCTAACATTTTTGTTGCAGATTTCTAGGTTAGATGTTCTTGGTTTTCCAAATTCTTCAAGGAGAAGAACAGAGGGAGCTGTTCTTAGTGTTTTCTGAAGGAATTTCAGAGTTGTAGTGCTGAAAGGATTTCAACCATTCTTCTAAGGGAGTTAGAAGTGCAGAAAGTTGAGTGAGAGATTCAACTTAGGGTAAATTGTAAATCTTGCTGTGAGTTCTAGATTGTTCTTTAGCAAATTGACATTTTGGTTTTGTAATTTGTAAAGAACAAAAGTTTACTATAATGAAGTGATTTACCCTGGTCTTTGTGACCCAATGAGTAGCTAAATTTTATCAGTGAACCTATTAAAAATCTGCTAGTGTTGTTTACATTTCAACACTTGTTCTTTATTGTTTTGATTAGGGGTGAGCATCTAAATCGGCAGACCGTGGCAACCGACCGCACCGCACCACACTACACCACAAACCACGGTGTCAAAAGTGGAATGGTTCGGTATGGTTTGTATTTTAGCTAAACCGCGCGGTGCGGTGCGGTGCGCGGTTTGGTGGTGTGAAATTTTGGTTTGCACCACACCACACCGTATACTTACAAATATGTTTAAAAAAATTAAACTTTACACATTTACCATTTTTTAGTAACCCAATCTGAAACTATGAGTCTACTTAAATTAGGAGCCCACTTAAATTAGGGTATAACCTTATTCTCTAACACATCATGCACGACAACAACTCATTCCTCTCTCATCTCATTTGCGCCTACTCCCTATCACTATCTCCATCTCACACATATTTTTTTACATACTTACATCGTGGAAAACTCCCAAACTACACCGTAAAAAATGGTTTGGTTTGGTCGGTTTGGTGCAACGAAATCACACCGCACAGTGTATTCTAGCTACTACACCGCACTTGTAGCGTGATGTATTAAAAAGTGTTCAAACCGCCCAAACCACCGTGCGTATCCCTATTTTTGATTGAATCAAGTCTTTGATTCATATATTCAAAAGTAACTTTTCAATTTCATAGAGGAAACACATGTAGTCGAAAGGGTGACACGAGCCGCCAAATATTTTAGAATGTATATTTTTACATAAAAAAAATCATTTAAAAATTATCTTTCTAATTTAACATTTAAAATGTCTTTTACTTGGCACCTCCTGTCCACTTAGGCTAGTTCGACCACTGTTCATTGTAATATACATAAATTTATATTAAATTAATATAATAATTTTAACCGATTACCACAAAATTTAAGATAATTCAAAATTTGAAAAATCCTACGTATTGTTATAAGTTTTTTTATATATATATATAATTACATATTGTTATAAGTTTAATTACCAAAAAAATCTTCAAAGCGTTATCTTTTAAAAAAAATCTTGACAACTTCTTTGCATTCTTGTTGTTCGATCTTTTCAATTAAACAAGTTTTCTTTGTTTTCATTTCACTCTGAAACTTCACCAAGAAAACTATTTGGCGATGACATTCGGCGGCGGCGGCGGCGTCGGAGATCGCCGTCCATTATTTTTCACTACAATATTTCTTCTGTTATTGAGCTTCAATGGGGCAGAAGATTTAGTTTATCATTGGCATGTTGCAATGGATAACTCTATCAACCCAATCATCACTGTCGACCAACCCGTAAGAAATGTTTAACATTTTTGTTATGATATAATGAATTTATAATTATATATAATTATATATACAGACATAATTGTTATGTTAATTTTCAGGTTATTACTATTAATGGGATGTTTCCAGGGCCACTTATTAATGCCTCCACCAACGACAACATTCATGTCAACGTGTTCAATCATATGGACGAACCTCTACTAATGACATGGTAATGGCTCATCATGAAAATGTGTTTACAATTACATGATGATGTAAAACAAAGATTAATAATTGATTTGATTTTTTTGTTTTTATTTCTTTTTTATAGGAATGGGATACAACAAAGGCTGAACTCTTGGCAAGATGGAGTTTCGGGTACAAATTGTGGCATTCAACCAGGAAAGAACTGGACCTATATATACCAATTGAAAGACCAAATAGGCAGCTTCTTTTACTTCCCTTCGACCAATTTCCACAAAGCTGGTGGTGGATTTGGGCCTATTCGAGTTAACAATCGCCCGCTTATTAGTGTTCCTTTTCCAAAACCAGAAGCCGATTTCGACCTTCTCATTGGGGATTGGTCTCGAAAAAGTTACAAGGTCCTCTCATCTCATCTAATGTCACAACACAAATTAATTATGACTACAATTTTCATTTGAATTTATTATTGAAGGGTAGTTCTGTAATTTGAAATACAGGATTTCAGGTCTCAGTTGAAGACATTGGAAATGGCATATTTGACTAGCCCACCTGATAGAATTTTGATGAATGGCAAAGGTCCATATATGGACCCACTTACTAAAACCCACGAGTCATTTACTGTGACTAAAGGTAATTAATTACACGTCATACAATTATTATCAAAATTTTGCATCAATTTATATACGTACATATTTAATTTCTTAATTATGGGTGATAAAAAAAAACTTCAATGCATCGAAACTACTCACATTGCACCAATGCACACTTTTTTTTGTTATGAACTTTATAAATTAACTTTTATTTTGAATTGTAAGTGTAGTTGTATTATTTTAAGTTAACTAGAATTGTTATGTATATGATAATGGTTGTTATATTTACATAATTCAATAAATTTTGTATAACAGTATAAGTTGTAATATAAAAAAACAAACTGCGAGATTTAATCATATTAACTAATTAATATCTTTTTATTATTAAGGGAAAACTTACAGATTCAGAATATCAAACGTGGGACTTGCATGGAGTTTCAACTTCAGGATCCAAAACCACACTATGAAGTTGGTTGAAACGGAGGGATCGTACACCAATCAGATAATGCTAGATTCGTTAGATGTCCACGTTGGACAGTCTTACTCTGTTCTCGTCACAGCTGATCAGGAATCTGCAGATTTCTACATCGTTGCAGAGCCTAGACTTTTCTACAACGGCTCAGAGTATAGCAGATATGGGGTAGCCATTCTACACTATGATAACTCCACCACACCAGCCAAGGGACCTCTTCCCCATGGCCCTTATCCCTTTGATATAGAATTTTCCATTAAGCAAGCCAGATCAATCAGGTAAAAACGTATTATTTTTAACTTTAAAGCACTCATCATCATCATCATCTATGGTTCCTCCTCTTGAAACCTTTTGTTCCTTATATTAAAGGTGGAATATGACCACCGGAGCAGCCAGGCCAAATCCACAAGGAAGTTTTAACGTAACAAACGTGAAAATATCACAAACTTTCACACTTAGAGCCTCAAAAGCTGAAATCGGCGGTGTCCCTCGCTTCACAGTCAACAATGTGGCATACCTGACCCCGAAAACCCCATTGAAACTGGCTGATCACTTCGCCAACACATCTGGGGTGTTCGAGCTCGACAAGTTCCCCACCAACTCGACCAACCCTGTTCCGGTCGAGGGCACATTTGTGGCAAGTGGGAATCACAGAGAATGGATAGAACTAGTGTTTGAGAACTGGTCTGATGAAATGGACTCTTGGCATTTGGATGGCTTCAGCTTTTATGTTGTTGGGTAAGTAAAGTAATGCTATGAAAACGTTTGACTTGATTTGTTACAACAATGCTAGACCCTATATTAGTCTCTAACTTGTGGTTTGGTTGGTCAGTTTTGGGATTGCTGAGTGGTCACCTGAAGTAAGATCGACCTATAATCTGTATGACCCGGTTGTCCGGTCCACTGTGCAACTATTTCCTTCTAGTTGGACTGCAGTTTATGTGTACCTTGACAATCCAGGAATATGGAATTTGAGGTCACAGAAGTTGAAAAATTGGTACTTGGGAGCAGAGCTTTATTTGAGAGTTTATGATGCTGATCCCAACCCTGCCAAGGAAAGGGTATCCCCAGATAATCTTATACTATGTGGTTAGTACTGTATCTTGAATCTTACTATATTTGTTCTTTACTTGAATTGAATAGTTATTATAATTCTCTTGTTATTGGACATTTTATAGGGAATTTTGAACCGCCACCTTCAGTTTTAGTTCAAGCACATGAACATGAATCTTCTGGGTCATCATCTATTGCCTTCTATTTGCAGAATGCATGGTAATTATTATATATTAAATCTAATCATTATTTATAGAAAACTCAAAACAATACGTTGCTAATCTTTTTTTTGGTTTCAATTTTTTGTTTGCAGGTACCACATTGTGATCATCTGTTTTTCTGTGATTCTCAGTATTTGTTAGTAATTGAAAGTTGAGATCTTATTCTATAAATTTAAGAGTGGATCAGATAAACAACTATTTTTTGGTTTTTTAATTTTTTGTTAAACTAAAACAATGGTGTCTCTTATTTTATTCAATTTCATTTGAAATCAATGAAGTACATAGTCTAAAAACAAAGCCTCTCCTCTTTGTTTCACTCTATTAAACATAGTGATTAGAGTAAGTGAGGGCTGTATATTAACATAACAAAACTGTCAAAACGGTATATTCACATTAAAAAAAACATATAATTTTATGTACATATATAATGTTATCACCATCATCACTGGATCCGAGAGACACATAACAGATTGCTTAGAGATATGGCACATTACTCACTGGCGACTTGGGTTCACACCAACTGTTTTAAGGGTCTCTGCCTCTCTAGATCTGAAAAGAAAAAAAAAACCCTCTTTTAATGTCAAGTGGTATTGGACATTAGACATTAAGATTCTTATAAAATTGATTGTTGTGAGAGTAAGAACATACTTAGTAAATGGGTTTGGTCGAATAGGGTCAGGGAGGGTGGGATTGGCGTCTTGGATGTGAGCCACTTTTCTGAGAAAGGACTTGTTGACAAACTTGTCAGCTGAGCTAATAACAGCATCAGGGTATTCCACCTCAGCCACTGTCTCTCTCTTCTTCTTGCTTACGTTGACAGAGGGTGAATGCAACAGCTGCTGCTTTGCCGTGTGTGTCGCCATTGTCAGCGCAGCCAACACCATTCCCATCACCATATAGATTGGCGCAAACTCACCTTTCATTGCTAGATCCCTGCCCAATTCACCATACCACAATTCAAAGTTGGCACAATATATATCTTTATGTAGTTTAGAAAAGCTGAAATGGTTTTCATTAGTTACTTGAATTTAGACTGAGCAGAATGAGCAGCATCATCCACAGTAGGTGTAAAAGCTTTGGATTTGGGAGCAGTGGCTGTTGCAAACGACTGGCTTGATCCCATCCGTGCAAGAATTGACCTCCAGTAGTTCTACACATACCCCAAATATGTAAACAATGAAATTACAAAAATGATATGATCCAATGTGCAGAAAACAAGAATTTTCCATGTACTTACAGTTGTTCTCTTAGCCATTCTGTCTGAAGATATTTCAGTGTTTTTTTTTTCTTTTATAACCAATATATTCAATTTTATTAACAATATATTTGGATATGATCGTTTATATAGGGAACTAAGGAGAGAAGATGACAATTATGGCAACCGTATGTGAGGACCCCATCCATTTCTCAAAGTTAGTTATAGAGAATTTGAATCCGTGTGTATCGGATGACCATTCCTCTTGTTTTCGATATGGCCTCTCCTGTAAATAATATTTTTATTTATTATTAATAGTTTCTTTTATTCGCACTCCTGTTTTTCTTATCTCCACATCTTGTTCTAATAAATTAATTATTTTTAAATATATATATTCATATAAATTTACATTAATATTCTAATTATTTATTAAGTAAGATTAATTGGTGAAAATGATATTTTTGAAATTATTTTGTCCTAGTTTTGAAATTTTTTTTTAGGCCTAAGTGCAAAATAAATTCAAAAAATAAGCTATTTTACCAAGGGAATAAAAAATATATTTATTGTCCTATTAACATGTGTATATATATCTCTTCTATATAAAATGTGGGTAGATAACGGAAATTTTTAATTTTAACAATTTTTTTTTCTGTTAACTTTAACGGAATATTCTTATATTTAACAGAATATTCTTATATTTAACGGTAGACTGTAAACATGACTTAAGCTTAAGTTAAATTTAATAAATAAATAATTAAACAAATTAAAATATGATAATTTTGATATATTAACTCAAACTTAAATAAATAAATTATTAAACAAATTAAAATGTGACATTTTTGAGATATTTTACAATGATAATTATTTAAAAATAATAAAACCATGTGTTTTATAACTTAAATAAAATTTAATTAAACTTAAATTTAAACTTCACATATTAGAATAATATCATATTACACATATAATCTACTAACAACTAACAACAAACTTAACTTTAAAATCCACGTATAATATTAATATTATATTAAACATATAATATATAATCTTTTATTGTCACTGCCAAATTCAAAAACTAGAACAACCATAAACTTAAACAAAAATTAATTAGTTAATCAGAATAGTTGATGCATTTATATACTACTCTACACTATGATTTTTTTTTATTCTTATTTTATTTCTATCATTAATTTCTTTTTAAATATTATTGTAATTTATATACATATGTCATGTAGCTATGTAAATATATATCTATGTCAATGTTGTATTTAGATGTCATATATGTAGAGATTATTGATATAAATATTTATATATACTATAAAACTATAATTTATTCTATTATATATATTTTTTTAAATGAACAAATTTTTATTAAAATTATAGACAATATTTTACCCTAATTTTTATATTAAACATCTTTTATTTATTTTTATGATATTTTTTATTTATTTAAAATTTATATGATAATTAAAAAATATAATAAAAATAAATGCATGTTTGAATAAGCATGTTTACAACTTTAAAATTAACCAAACGTGCATTGCACGTTGCTTCTACCTAGTATATATATTAAGTACAAGCAACGTGCAATGCACGTTTGCTTAATTTTATTTGAAAATTTATTAATTATTTTTATTAGGTTTTCATAATTGTTATATAAATTTTAAATGAATAAATAATATTATATATAAAATAATTGCATAAACATATTAAAAGAAAAGTTAAACCAAAATATTGTTTATGGTTTTTTTAAAATAATAATAATAATAATAATATTTTAGATCACAAACTACGTACTCTATTCAAAATACAAACATTCATGATATTATTCAAATCACACCTCAATGATTAGAGGAGAAACTTGTTTATTCTTGATAGAAGATAAATATTATTATAATTTCTTATTTAGTTACACAATCATACTATTTGTACACACACGACAATTATATATGATGTATTTATTATATATTATTGTAATATTAATATTTTATAACATGCGAATTTATATTAATATAATTATTAAATATCTAGTTTTGTATTAAATATTATTATAATAATATTTATAATATTTGAATTTATATTAATATAATTACTAAATATTTACTCTAGCAAAATTTTATAAAAATTAGGATTATATATTATTATTATAATAATACTTTATAACATTAGATTTTATATTGATATAATTATTAAATATATAGTTTTGTATTATATATTATTATAATAATGATATTTTATAATATTTAAATTTATATTAATATAATTAATAAATATCTAGTTTAGTATCAAATATTATTATAATAATGATATTTTATGACATTTGAATTTATATTAATATAATTACTAAATATTTATTATAGCAAAATTTTTATAAAAATTAAGATTATATATTGTATGTTATATATTATTATAATAATAATATAATTATTAAATATTTAGTCTTATATTATATATTATTATAATAATGATATATTATAACATTTTAATTTATATTAATATAAGTAATAAATATATAATGTTAGTTTATAATATTTGAATTTATATCAATATAATTAATAAATATTTATTTTTAATTAGTTTTAAAAGTATATTTCATTAAATATTTGAAATATTTCGTTAAAGTTAACAAAATAAACTGTTAAAACCAATAATTTATATTATCTACACACTTTTTATATAGAAGAGATGTATATATATACTAAGTGCAAATGTTTGCTTAGTTTTATTTAGAAAATTTATTAATTATTTTTATTATGTTTTTAAGATTGTCATATAAATTTATAAAAAACTAAACAATATTATATATAAAAGAATGACATAAACCTATTAAAAAAAATAAACCAAAACATTGTTTATGATATTTAAAAAAAAAATACGATAACATTTTAGATCACAAACTACCATATTCAAGGTACAAAACATTCATTATATTATTCAAAACACACATCAATAAATAGATAAGAGCTTATTTATTCTTGATAGAAGAGAAATATTATTCTAATTTCTTATGTAGTTGCACAATCATTCTATTTGTACACACATGAGACCTATATATAATGTATTTATAGTGTTAATTTGTTGTTATTTGATATGAATATATGTATTTATATAAGTTAGATTAATTAATAAAAAAATTTACATGTTTTCTTTTTAAATATAAATGATACATTTAAAAAAAATTAAGATTAAGTATTATATATTAATATAATTAGTAAATATATAGTCTTCTATTAAATATTATTATAATAATGATATTTTATAATATTTGAATTTATATTAATATAATTAATAAAAATTTATTCTACCAAAATTTTGTAAAAAGTAAGATTATCTCTTATATATTATTATAATAATATTGTTTTATAACACTTGAATTTATATTAATATAATTATTAAAAATCCAGTCTAACATAATATATTATTATAATAATGATATTTTATAAAATTTGAATTTATATTAATATAATTATTTTATAATATTTAAATTTATATTAATATTGTAACATCCCAAATTACTTAATAAGGCTTAGGGTCTTGATTAGGGGTCAGGATGACAAATTATAGAAATTATGTGCTTATGTGTATCATGGCATGATTATGTGAGTTATATTATAATATGACTTGATATGCATGTTTAGGTGTATTAAATATGCATGTGAGTCTGTTTCTTATGAGAATGACAATTTTTGTAATTTGGCTTGTTATAGGTATATTTGACATATATGTGATATATGTGTGATACTACATTATTATGTGGATATATTTGAGTTACTCTGCACGAGACGATCCTAGGGAGCAAGTTAGCGAGCATGTCACAACGGGACCAATACTTGACTCAGGGTGAGTCAAATGGTATTTTAGTTATTTAGTACATTACTGGGATATTGGGTAATGGAAATGGATATTTGAGGATATATTTGGAGTTAGTGAGATCAGGAGGGAATTCTGGGGATTTTGACTATTTTACCCTCAGAGACGTTTTTGGTACCCTAAGCCTTGGGATTTGCTTAAGGTTACTTGAGCCCTAAGTAACAGATCATAAACATAAAACATGTTCAAACACTCTCGTTCTCTCTCCCGTTCTCTCACTTGACGTTGCTAGCATTTTCGAAGGAAACTCAAGTTTTAGGGCTCGGATTCAAGCAATGTTAAAGTCATAACGATTTTAGGGAAGATTAGAAACTTGATAGCCGGAGGATTTAGCTGGAAAACAACTTAATTAGAGATGATTTAAGCTTTGAATTTCTGAGTTTCTGTTTCCTTAAGTTTCTTGGGTTTTGAATTGGATTTTATGGTTTGGTGAGTTTTTGATCCATCAGAATCGCATGTTTTGTTGCTTGGTTGGTTCTAGGGATGTTGTGAGATTGAATGGTGATTTGGTACGGATTTGGGGTGAATTTTGAGAGGATTTGGATCTAAGAAAGTTGAGTTTGCGGGGTTGCACCGTGGCCCTCATGAACTCAGGTGTCAGGGCGTTTTCCAAAAGCAGGGTCGTGCTGTAGCGCATGCTAGGCTGTGCCGCGGCCCGTGTCAAGAGGATTTTGGGGTTGGGATCTTTGTTTGTGAGAGTTGTAGCTCTAATGGTGGGGTGCCACGACCCTAATTGGGGGCGCTGCGGCGCAAATAGAGGATTTTGGCCAAAAAGTGTTTTCAGTGCGGGAACTCAAACCTAAGGGCTCGAGATCGATTCTACTACCCAGTTTAGTAGAATTCGACGTCCTGAAGGCTAGGACTCAATCCGGAAACCTTTATCTGCTTGTTATTGACGGGATTATATACTTGGTTGTGACTAGGTTATCGCTAGGGGTTCATAATCAGGATCGTGCTCAAGGGTCATTCTTATTTTATGTTACACTCGGACCTGAGGTAAGAAAACTGCACCCAATACGTGATGTACATGATTTAGGCTTGGCCCGAATGTTGAATATAGTCTTGATTGGACGTGGGCCCTTGTAATGTGCATGATTATGATTATGTTTGTGAATGATTGATTAAGCATGTTGAATGCTCTGTATCTGGATATTTGTTATATGATGAATGCATGTTAGCATTATATAATTGAGAAAAGCTTGACTTATGAGTCAATGACAGCAATAGTGCTGAGCGCTGGTCGAAAAACATTGACTTATGAGTCAAGGGCGGCAATAGCGCTGGTTGAAAAGCATTGACTTATGAGTCTAGGGCATCAATAGCACGTCGAGCGCTGGTTGTTTTGGTTAGAACTAATCAAGAGCGCATCATACGCTTGTCTGACCTAATGGTCGTGGAAAATTAAACGCCAGGTACACTGAGCCAGCTCCAAGGCTAGTAATTCAGAGGATAGGGCAATGGACCCCGGGGTGACTTATAAGTCTCATATTTTAGGGTTGGGCCCCCAGTGTGATTTATTAAGCATGTAACTTAGGCAACGGGCCTTGATATGATTCAGTTAATCATTTAATTAGGGCAGCTGGCCCCATATGATGTTGTAGTCATTTATATGAATGGTATCCATGCATGAGTAGGGTTATTACTGCTAGGCATGCTTATTATGGATTGGTAACGTATTATTAACTGCTTATGAGCATGTTTAAGTTTTTTTGCTGGGTCTTGGCTCACAGGTGCTATGTGGTGCAGGTAAGGGGAAAGGAAAATTTGACAAGCCATGGGTTGGAGAGCTTCGGTGGCGACGTGTATATATGCAGCTGCTTGACCACCACAGCCAAGGTTGTTCAGAGGAACAAGGGTTAAACCCTATTTTTGTTGCTTAGGTTGGCGGGTTGTAACTTTTGAGTTGTAATTAACCTTTTGGAACTGTAAACAACTTTGTAAACATTTATTATGGGATCTCATGTACAACTTAACGTTTTAATGAAATATCTATTCGTTTTAACCAAAAAATTTTAACCTTGGACCATTAATCACATTTAGTTGCACATTTACGGCCAAATGACTCGTTTAGCGAGTTTATCACTATTTAAAATACACGATGTAATGGTCTTGGCTAACCAGGGTGTTACAACTTGGTATCAGAGCGTGCCAAGGTTAAGGGTTCCTGAAGACAGGCTGGGCATGTACACTCGCCACCAAAGACAAGCTTGACTTAGGGATTTGGTAACTATTTATGTGGTTATGTGTTTAATTGCTTAAATAGGATATAAATGCCTTATTTGTCTGCCTTATTAGGTAGCATGAGATATACTGATAAGGTCTGGCCCTTGACTGCTGCATGATATAAAAGGATGTGCTTATCATCACTGACATTGCTTATGAATGCAAAGGAAATGCTTATTAGCATTGTTATATGGACATGTAGGTTAGGTCACGCTCATTAGCGTTGTCATAGATACATGCATGCAAGAAAATGATAGTAACATTGTAAACAACTTTGTAAACATTTATTATGGGATCTCATGTACAGTTTAATGTTTTAATAAAATATCTATCCCTTTTGACCGATTTTTTTAACCTTGGACCGTTAATCACATTTAGTTGCACGTTTATGGCCAAATGACTTGTTTAGCGAGCTTAGCACTAGTTAAAATACACAGTGTAACAGTTTTGGCTAACCAGGGCGTTACAAATATAATTACTAAAATTTATTCTACCATTTATATATATATATATATTAGGTGAAGTAACGTACAATACACGTTTGCTTAGTTTTATTTAGAAAACTTATTAATTTATTGTTATAAGAATATGTTTAATATAATGTATGATATGAATATATATATATATATATATGGGTGCACTCTTAATGGTTACTACTCATGGATGGTTACTTTATTATTAATCATTGGATTAAGATCAATGATCCATATTTATAGTTGTTAGTTAATATTTCTAAAAATAAATTTTAATTTTTTGAATATTTTTAAAAGGTTATTTGATGAAAAATATGTATTTATTATGAAAATATAATATTGTAAATTTTACATTTTTTAAATGCATGTCAATCTATATATATATATATATATATAAAAGAGAGCTATCATGTGGTGAGGAGGCAATCCATATGAGCTTCATTCCTTATTCTTTGTTTTTTCAATTTTTCAATTTTTTATGTAAATATATGTAACATCATATTTGCCTTAATGTTATTGTAACGTTTATGTATATATATATTTATAGCTGTAATTAACATTATTATTATAGTAAATGTAGATAAATATAACTGAAACAAAAAATAATTAGATTTTATACGTTTATGTAAATATATATAACATTTATGTAAATATATGTAACATCATATTTGCCTTAATCTTATTGTAACGCGAAACCATAAATAATTAGATTTTATAATTGGACTGGTACTCAAAATATAGCTATTATTATCAATAATGTAAATAATAAATAATACCGATAATAATAATAATAAAGAGAATCATTGGGAGAGGTGCAACGTTGAATTGTGAGCAATTAACATTATTATTATTATTATTATTATAGTAAATGTAGAAGAAAAAAAACTGCTTAGTAAATAGTAAATATAATTTAATATTGGGTATTTTTTAATTAGTAAATAGACTCAAAAGTGGTTGTATATAAACACCATTTTGTTTGCTTGAAGGAAAGTTTTCCTTACAAAGTATTTTTTGTGTTTTGGTTATTGATATTTGAATTTTTTTCATTGTTTACTTCATGGAGTACTCTTTTCTTCAAGATTTAAACAATGATAAAGATAGTTTAATGATAAGAGTTCGAGTTTGTAGGATGTGGGAATCAATCAACACCAAGAAAAATGGAGAACTTATCAGTCTTGATATGATTTTCATTGATGAAAAGGTATACAAAAAAAACTTTTTATGCTATTATATTCTCTACTTTTTCCTAATTATTTTATACTTCATATAATATGGATTTTTGTGACAGGAAAATCTTATGCATGCAACGATTAGAAAAAATTTGGTTGCCAAGTTTAAGCATCTTTTGAGTGAGGGTTTTTTATATAGTATAAAAAATTTGAAAGTTGTTGCAAGCAAAGGCGAGTACAAACCTCTCTCAAATGAGAACAAGCTTCTTTTTTTGGTTACAACTTCCCTAAAGAAATTGGAAGAAGGAATTGTTAAGATTCCAATCAATGGATTTCAATTCATAACTCAAAGTTTAATTGATTTACGCGTCAATGACAATACAATTCTATCAGGTTCTTATATCAATTTTACTATTTGTTAATCTATATTTAAAAAAAAAAATCTTTGTATTCTAATATCATTATATTTTTTGGGTGATATTTTAGATGTTGTTGGATGCTTGTGTGGTGTGGGTGATATTGAGATTGTTGGAGGTGGCTGAAAAAAAAGAGACATAAAAATTATAACAGATTAGTAAGTTTAACATAGTCATCAAAATCAAAATTATGTATATGTTTCTTATTATTTGTTTATTTTATAAATCTTTCATATTCTATCTTTATTTTTTTTAGTTTAATTAACTTTTTTTTTTCATTTATAGTTCGGTGACATCAAAAATCACTTTATGGGGAGATTTGGGGGAGATGTTTGATCGTGAGTTATACAAAAAAGATGACAAGCCCTTTATAGTGATACTCACTTCCACAACAATAAAAAAATTCCAAGGTAATAATTTTTTTGTATCTCACTAATTATAGTTTTTAAAAATTTAATGTGTATATCTTACTATTATAATCAAGTTTTTTCTTATTCAAGTTTATATTCCCAACTTTGTATATCTTATTTTGTACTCAAGTTTTGTATATATATATATCTTACTATTATACACTTGATTTGTATTTATAAAAATAATTTTATTGAATTTTACAATGACTTCATATATAGGTGAAGTCATTTTTTCTACAACAAGTGCAACCAAAATATATATTAATCTTGAAATAGATTATGTAACATCTTTAATTGAGAGATTTTCCACCACCTCCAATCGAGTGCAAGATATTGAAAGCTCCAATGTCAATAAGTTTTCTCTTGAGGAAGAGATGTTACTCAACCGCTTGAGTATTAAAGAAATATTAGAGACTAATTGGGATGATCAAGTCAAGGTAATCATTTTCCATTCTCTTTGTCTTTCTGTTACTCTTCTATTATTTATTCCTTAATGTTTCTATGTCTAATTGCAAGTATAACAATTGCATTAATTTACTTTCTTTCTAGATTTAAATTGTTCGCTGGCACAATGTTCAAAATTCACATAGGTTTCAAATGTACGAAAAGTATTTGATTTTTTTTTTTTAAGAAAAGGCTGAAAATATGTGAGTAATAATGTAGAAATAATAATGTTATAAATTATTAGGTAAAAACAGTAAAATAATTATAAAATTTAATGACATTTTATACGTGGTGCATTTTGATAATTAACTTTGATCATTGAGTTTGAACTTTTTTAAAATTAAGATTCTTTCGAAACTATAGCCATGGCCAATCCTTATTCTTTATTATATTCCTTATATGTATATGTATATATATATGTAATGACCCACTAATCTAGACTATTTGGACCATTAACGAAACTATACATAAAACTTACATTTTTACGAAAATACCATAATTTATTGAGTAACTTGCAAAATGAGAGTTATTTACAAACAAACAGAATACTAAGAAGGATTATGGGATCCCATTGTTTTTAAAACAAAACATGATTTAAAATAAAAGACATTACATAATAATGCGGAAAATACACATAAAAACCATAAAAACATAAAAGGAGACTATATCCTCGAATCGAATAACGCTCGGCCCCTTGACTCCATTCATCATCGATACACATTCTCCAAGCGTCACGAATCTTTCCGCCTTTAAACTTATTTTCCTGCACATAAACAGAAAGGAGTGAGCCTAATGCCCAGCAAGGAAAATCTAACACAAAATCATATACATAAATTCATAAGAAAACATAAAGACTTAACATAACACATATAACATACACTTATTATAATGGCCATTATTACTTGGGGTCCCATAGACTAAACAAGCTTATGCCCATGAGATTAGTGGGGTCCTACCAGCTAAATAGGCTTATGCCCACAATCTTTTTGGGGTCTTGTTAGTCAAATAGGGCATAAGCCCAAGCCTACAACATACACATCAATAACATATTCACAACAAAACATAACACATTAATAACATAAAACATATAGATAACACAAGCACATAACATATTAATTCTAGCCTATTTTCCTTACCAAAGTTACCGAGATTATGGACTGAGTTGGGATTGTTGGAACACTCCTAAAACCATAAGAAAGAGTAAGTCTAAAGAAAGGAGATGAAATGAAAGAGATGGAAAGACTAAACCATAGAAAACATACTTACCGACTTATATGCTTAAAAGCTTGGATTCCCTAACCAA
Source organism: Humulus lupulus (assembly GCF_963169125.1). NCBI lineage: Eukaryota > Viridiplantae > Streptophyta > Magnoliopsida > Rosales > Cannabaceae > Humulus > Humulus lupulus. The sequence continues at coordinate 77,029,694 of NC_084800.1, forward strand.
AATAAGAATAAGGTTAGGGGACTGAGTAGAAGGTTTTGAGAAAGGAAATAACATAAAAATACAGAAAAGAACTAGAGTCTTGGGTTTACCTCAAAGATTGCAAGACCAATCTAACATCCACCGAAATACTATAGCACTCACTTCCCAAAGTGTTTGATAAGCTTATGATGTTTAAGCTTATAGTTTTTCCCCAAACCAAGTGTTTACACTCTCACACTCACTTAACACTAGCAGCCTCTGAACTTAGAGCAAATGGTGAATAATGGCTGGGTACTAGGTCCTATTTATAGAGTTTGGGAATGAAAATATCTTGATTTTACTTGAATAAAAATAATGGCTTTTTAAGTGAAAATCATTTGAATAATCGTTCAGCAGAGGCTGAAGACTCGTTCAAAAGATGCTGGACTGTTGAAGGAGTTTGAATGGCTGAAGGGAAAAGAATTCAAATGTATTTGAAAACATGCTGGTGGAGGCGATATATCGCCCCCTATAGGCGATATATCGCCTGGACCTTTGTTCCCGAGGCGACCGTGCATCGATTCGTGTTTTCCGTATCTACGTGCTGCGACATATCGCCCCCTATAGCTGCGATATATCGGCATACGCTGAATATTTAAACACGAATTTACACATTTTTAGCTAAGTTTGAATGGATTAAACAGCCTTGACTAAGCCCTCAACGTACTCAAGGCTGCTGACTGACCCTATAACATTCAAATTTTACCCTTATTTAATTTAATCCTAAAAAATACTTAATCCTTAATTACCATTCATAACATGTGCTTAAAATCCTATTGGTTGATGTCTAAACCTTATAATATAATAACATTATCCTTAATATCAGTCACATTAATCAAACCTTAGGTTATACTTAATATTCTTAAACTATAGGTTAAACTTAGAAAATCTATAAGTACTACTATGAGTGTCCAAATAACTCCCGGTCTGAACCAAAAATCCAAAGTAACAATGATAACACTAAACATACTATAATACTACTAAACAATTAGCTAAGTAAAGTTCTTGGACTCTACAATTCTCCCCTACTAAAAAGAATTTCGTCCTCGAAATTTACTTACCAAATAACTCCGGATACCGGCTCTGCATGTCCTCTTCCAACTCCCACGTTGCCTCGCGTTCAGAACTATTGCTCCATAGGACTTTAACTATAGGAAAGCTCTTGGACCATAACTGCTTCATCCCCCTATCTAGGATGCTAACCGGTCGTTCCTCGTAACTTAAGTCTTTCTGGAGCGCTATGGTGTCGTACTTGAGGACGTGAGATGGGTCTGACACATACTTGCGTAACATCGAGATGTGGAAGATGTTGTGACTATCGGCTAGTGCTGGCGGTAGGGCTAGTCTATACGCAACTGGTCCCACTTTGTCCAATATCTCAAAAGGACCTATGAATCGGGGACTGAGCTTGCCTTTCTTCCCGAATCGCTTGACACCCTTCATAGGAGATATCTTCAGGAAGACTTGATCTCCAACTTGGAACTCCACATCGCGTCGCTTGGTATCTGCATAGCTTTTTTGTCGGCTTTGAGCAGTAAGCATACGCTGTCTAATAAGCGTTACTGCTTCTTGTGCTTGTCTAACAGCTTCGGGCCCTAGAAGCTGCCTTTCTCCTACCTCGTCCCAGTGCAACGGTGATCGGCACCTTCTTCCATATAGCAACTCATAAGGTGCCATCTCGATCGTCGACTGGTAGCTGTTGTTGTACGAGAACTCGATCAGCGGCAAGTACTTGTTCCACGATCCTCCAAAGTCAAGTACACATGCGCGTAGCATATCCTCTAAAATCTGAATCGTACGCTCGGACTGCCCATCTGTCTGAGGATGGAAAGCTGTACTAAGACTTAACTTAGTACCCATGGCTTGCTGTAAGCTTCTCCAAAATCTTGACGTAAACACTGATCCTCTATCTGATACTATCGTCTTGGGGATTCCATGCAATCGTACAATCTCTTGGATGTAGATGTCTGCATATTGGTCTGCCGTATAAGAAGTCTTAACAGGAAGAAAATGAGCCGACTTGGTTAGTCTATCTATGACTATCCAAGCAGAATCATGCTGCTTATTTGTCTTTGGCAGACCCGTCACGAAGTCCATGGCTATATCGTCCCACTTCCACTTCGGTATACTAAGCGGTTGCAATAATCCTGCAGGCCGCTGATGCTCCGCCTTCACTTGCTGGCATACCAGACACTTAGATACATACTCCGCTATGTCCTTCTTCATCCCTGGCCACCAATAGACTGCTTTGATGTCATGAGTCATCTTGGTAGACCCTGGATGAACCGAGTATGGGGTGTTGTGCACTTCTTCTAGGATCGTCTTCTTAATACTCTGATCGTCTGGCACGCATACCCGATCCTTATATCTCAATAAACCTTGACTGGATATTGAGAAATCTGTAGTCTTGCCTTCTCTGACTGCATTCATGTGCGTTGCTAGCGAATCATCATGTCTCTGACCATTCCGTATGTCTTCTAGCAGATTCGATTGGATAGACAAGTTAGCCAGCTTGCCTACAACCACTTCTATTACGGCATTGATAAGCTCCTGCTGTAGTGGCTTTTCTATTCCGGATAAGGCTGCTAAGTTCCCATAACATTTTCGGCTAAGTGCATCGGCAACTACGTTTGCCTTCCCCGGGTGGTATAGGATTTCGTAGTCGTAATCCTTTACTAACTCTAACCACCTGCGCTGCCTCATGTTAAGCTCCTTCTGAGTAAAGAAGTATTTTAAACTTTTGTGGTCCGTATAAATCTCGCACCGTTCTCCGTAAAGATAATGGTGCCAGATTTTTAACGCAAAGACCACCGCTGCCAACTCCATATCGTGAGTTGGATAGCGTTGTTCATACTCCTTTAACTGACGTGAGGCGTAGGCTATCACCTTGTCATTTTGCATCAGTACGCATCCCAATCCTAACTTTGATGCATCACAGTAGACAACGAACTTGTCATTGGGTGTTGGGACACTAAGTACTGGGGTTGAGCAAAGCTTATCCTTAAGCAACTGGAAGCTTTCCTCACACTTATCATTCCAGTTAAACTTTTGTTGCTTCCGGGTCAGGTTGGTGAGTGGAGTGGCTATTTTAGAAAAGCCCTCTACAAACTTTCTATAGTAACCTGCTAGCCCTAAGAAGCTTCTTACTTCCAACGCGTTCTTTGGTCTAGGCCAATCTTTCACGGCCTCTACCTTCGATGGATCTACTGCAACTCTGTCTTTCGATATGATGTGCCCGAGGAACGCCACTTGTGAGAGCCAAAACTCGCATTTCTTGAACTTCGCGTAGAGTTGGTGCTCCTTCAATCGCGTCAAAATCATCCTCAAGTGTTCCTCGTGCTCCCCTTCATCCTTGGAGTAAATTAAAATGTCGTCGATGAACACAACGACGAATTTATCCAAGTAGTCCTTGAAGACCCTATTCATTAAGTCCATAAACGCGGCTGGCGCATTAGTAAGACCAAAAGACATAACCAAGAACTCGTAATGTCCATAACGAGTCCTAAAGGCTGTCTTAGGGATATCTTCTCCCTTTACCTTGAGCTGATGATACCCGGACCGTAGATCGATCTTAGAAAATACAGTTGCGCCTCGGAGTTGATCAAACAAATCATCAATCCGAGGTAGCGGGTATTTGTTCTTAATTGTTACTTTATTCAGCTCTCGGTAGTCTATGCACATGCGCATACTTCCGTCCTTCTTCTTCACGAATAGTACCGGAGCCCCCCATGGTGAATGGCTTGGCCTAATGAAACCCAAGTCTAGGAGTTCTTGTAGCTGCGTCTTTAACTCCTTGAGTTCCGTAGGTGCCATCCGGTATGGTGCCTTAGAGATAGGCTCGGTGCCTGGTACTAATTCTATCGTGAAGTCTATTTCTCTAGTTGGCGGCAATCCTGGCAAGTCATCGGGAAATACTTCTGGAAATTCTTGTATGACTCGAACATCTCCAACTTTGAGTGATGTCTCCTTCTCCACATTCGTGATGTTGGCTAAGAATGCTTGACATCCTTTCTCCATCATTCTCTGAGCTTTGAGAGATGACACTAACGGTGTGCGTAGTCTTGAAGCTTGTCCCATGAAGCACAGTTTCTGGCCGTCAGGAGTATCGAATGTCACCTTCTTGCGTCTGCAGTCGATCGTTGCGCCATGTCGTGCTAGCCAATCCATGCCTAGTATGACGTCGAAGTCTTTGATCACCAGCTCTATCAGGTCTCCTTCTAGTTCCTTGTCCTCAATCTTGATTGGTACGCCTCGTACAATTCGTGATGATAGAACTACTTTGCCCGAAGGCAACTCGGTTGCAAACCTAGTTCTAAATCTTTCACTAAGTTTGTCTAGTTTATCTATCATTCCTAACGAAATATACGAATGAGTGGCTCCCGAATCAAATAATACATGATATAATTTATTGAGGATGGAAACCTGACCTGTGACCACCTTGTTGCTAGCATCCGCCTCTCCTTGGGTTAAAGCAAAAACCCGAGCAGGAACCATCTTTTCGTCCTTCTTTCCTTCCGGCTTTTGCTGAGGACAATCTTTCTTGCGATGCCCCTCTTGACCACAATTGAAACACTCCTTGGTGTTGGCACGGCATTCTCCGGGGTGCTTCTTCTGACATTTGGCACAGGACGGGTATTCCACGTAGTTTGACTTATTTCCCCCATTATTTGGTCGTGCCCTTTTATTGTTGTCGACTTGCTTGTTGTCAGGATGCCTTCTCTTATGTCTGTTACCGTTGTTGTTGGACTGATTGTTGCCGCTATTGCTAGACTGAATGTTGTTCCGACTGGCCTGAGGTTGGCTCTGCTGTCTGGGTTCAGGCTTGCTGGCTTCTTCTTTGCTCACGTTGGCCTGCAACCTTTCTACTTCAATTGCCGTCTCAAGAACATCGGCATATGAAGTGTTTCCCGGGTTCGCTAGTTTAACCCCCATCTCGATCTTCGGGCGAAGTCCTCTAACAAACTTGTTCACCCTTAGATAGTCGGTTGGAACCAACTCTGCTGCGAACTTGGCTAAGCGATCGAACTGACGAGCATATTCCGCCACTGTTAAATTCCCTTGCTTCAGATTGGTGAACTCCTCAACTCTCGTAGCAAGCACTGCTGAATTGTAGTACTTCTTGTGGAAGAGCTCCACAAATCGGGTCCACGTCATAGTGGCAACATCGTGGGATTGCTGGACCAAATCCCACCATATCCTGGCATCTTTCTTGAGTAAAGATGAGACGCAGGATATGTGGTCAGCATTATTGAGGTTCATGTGGGCTAGGATCGGCTCCACATTCCTTAGCCATTCTTCTGCTTCAAAGGGGTCCGTAGTCCCTTCGAAGTTCGGAGCGTGCTGCTTGCGGAACCTTTCGTACACTGGCTCCATGTGCTGAACAGGATAAGGAGCATAGTTCGTCATAGGCCATCCCCCATACGGACCAACTTGTTGGGGTGCTGGGGCCATTGGCTGTGGCTGCGGCTGCGGCTGCGGCTGTGGCGGAGGCTGAGGCTGAGATTGAGCCTGTTGGCGTTGTTGCTGCAGAAGTTCCTCGACTTGCTGTCGTAGTCTGGCAATCTCTGCAGTGTTGTCAGCTGGCTGTGCCGGTGCGTTGCGGCGAGCAGTAACACGCACTCTCCTTCGGCGAACGGTAGGGACCGCATTGGTCGCTGGAACATCGTTGGAGGCGTTCCCGTTGGTGCGAGCAGATCTTCGGAGAGACATCGTAGCAGAGTTCTAACAGTTGAAAGAAACATGTTAGAACTTTTCCTAATAGGCTCTAAGGCAAAAACTTATTCTAAACAAACATATCTCGGACCTATTTATTATGACTTATTATGAAAAATTATATAGGTCTTTATTTATTATTAGAGCGGGTTTCTATACTTAGAAAAACAAGTCATCTTTATTTTCTAAGTGTGTTTCTAATAATCCTATATGACTTAATTCTCAGGCTCGAAACTTATCTTTGTTCCAAAGTTAACCATATTGAGGGAGGGCTGGGATCAGTAAAATCGTTCCCACTACTAAGGCCCCCTAACTCTCAATAAGGAAACCAGGTTCATTGATTTGTATCCACCCTCACCGAACTCAGTCATTATTCATTTTATTTATTATTTATTATGATTGTGAAAAAAAGAATCAAACTTACACATGATATTCAAATAGCATGTTTATTCATTTGGAAAACAATTTCACTTATTACAATCATAACATAAAAGTAAATAAAACAAACATTTAAAAACTTCTAATCTAAAAATTGGGATCTTCTACATCCGATCCGTCATCTAACATATCATCATCTATTGCCTCAAAGTCATCATTATCATGAGCATCAAAATGCCCTCTAGGAAGGTTTGTGAGAATCCTATTCTTTTGCTCCTTGGTGAATTGAAATTCAAATTTTGCGGTGAACCTAACTAAGAGGAAATAGTATCTCATTGCTAATGGTGATTCATCCTCATCATTCATTTCTTCCCATATTTCTTCTAAGGCTGCTATTACAGGATGGAAATCTTTAAACAACCTAATCACTAATACATATTGTTCTGTTGATCTTAGCATTATTTGTTTATCCTCTTGAAGGCCACCTATCGCTTGGTGAAACAAAAGCAACCTTCGAGTAATCCTTTCTAGGGCTCCTACGGTGTTTCTTGGCTCCCTTATTCTTTTTAAGGCCTTAATGGCTCGGATATCTTGGTAGGTTAAAGCTCCATTCATTTTTTTTTTAACTGAAACATAAACACTAAAGTTAGCTATATACATAAGTAAAGTAACTTGTAACTTAAACACTTACTTGGCGGTCCGATTCGGAGCTTTGAGCATGTGTATCGAGGAGAACTTCATTCGAAGGAACCGTATGCTCTGATACCAACTGTAATGACCCACTAATCTAGACTATTTGGACCATTAACGAAACTATACATAAAACTTACATTTTTACGAAAATACCATAATTTATTGAGTAACTTGCAAAATGAGAGTTATTTACAAACAAACAGAATACTAAGAAGGATTATGGGATCCCATTGTTTTTAAAACAAAACATGATTTAAAATAAAAGACATTACATAATAATGCGGAAAATACACATAAAAACCATAAAAACATAAAAGGAGACTATATCCTCGAATCGAATAACGCTCGGCCCCTTGACTCCATTCATCATCGATACACATTCTCCAAGCGTCACGAATCTTTCCGCCTTTAAACTTATTTTCCTGCACATAAACAGAAAGGAGTGAGCCTAATGCCCAGCAAGGAAAATCTAACACAAAATCATATACATAAATTCATAAGAAAACATAAAGACTTAACATAACACTTATAACATACACTTATTATAATGGCCATTATTACTTGGGGTCCCATAGACTAAACAAGCTTATGCCCATGAGATTAGTGGGGTCCTACCAGCTAAATAGGCTTATGCCCACAATCTTTTTGGGGTCTTGTTAGTCAAATAGGGCATAAGCCCAAGCCTACAACATACACATCAATAACATATTCACAACAAAACATAACACATTAATAACATAAAACATATAGATAACACAAGCACATAACATATTAATTCTAGCCTATTTTCCTTACCAAAGTTACCGAGATTATGGACTGAGTTGGGATTGTTGGAACACTCCTAAAACCATAAGAAAGAGTAAGTCTAAAGAAAGGAGATGAAATGAAAGAGATGGAAAGACTAAACCATAGAAAACATACTTACCGACTTATATGCTTAAAAGCTTGGATTCCCTAACCAAAATAAGAATAAGGTTAGGGGACTGAGTAGAAGGTTTTGAGAAAGGAAATAACATAAAAATACAGAAAAGAACTAGAGTCTTGGGTTTACCTCAAAGATTGCAAGACCAATCTAACATCCACCGAAATACTATAGCACTCACTTCCCAAAGTGTTTGATAAGCTTATGATGTTTAAGCTTATAGTTTTTCCCCAAACCAAGTGTTTACACTCTCACACTCACTTAACACTAGCAGCCTCTGAACTTAGAGCAAATGGTGAATAATGGCTGGGTACTAGGTCCTATTTATAGAGTTTGGGAATGAAAATATCTTGATTTTACTTGAATAAAAATAATGGCTTTTTAAGTGAAAATCATTTGAATAATCGTTCAGCAGAGGCTGAAGACTCGTTCAAAAGATGCTGGACTGTTGAAGGAGTTTGAATGGCTGAAGGGAAAAGAATTCAAATGTATTTGAAAACATGCTGGTGGAGGCGATATATCGCCCCCTATAGGCGATATATCGCCTGGACCTTTGTTCCCGAGGCGACCGTGCATCGATTCGTGTTTTCCGTATCTACGTGCTGCGACATATCGCCCCCTATAGCTGCGATATATCGGCATACGCTGAATATTTAAACACGAATTTACACATTTTTAGCTAAGTTTGAATGGATTAAACAGCCTTGACTAAGCCCTCAACGTACTCAAGGCTGCTGACTGACCCTATAACATTCAAATTTTACCCTTATTTAATTTAATCCTCAAAAATACTTAATCCTTAATTACCATTCATAACATGTGCTTAAAATCCTATTGGTTGATGTCTAAACCTTATAATATAATAACATAATCCTTAATATCAGTCACATTAATTAAACCTTAGGTTATACTTAATATTCTTAAACTATAGGTTAAACTTAGAAAATCTATAAGTACTACTATGAGTGTCCAAATAACTCCCGGTCTGAACCAAAAATCCAAAGTAACAATGATAACACTAAACATACTATAATACTACTAAACAATTAGCTAAGTAAAGTTCTTGGACTCTACAATATATCCACTGAATGAGTCATATATATATATATTGGTTTGATCATTGGGGTGATACAACAGAACAAACGGATCATACAAATAAAAAGGAACAATAATGAACAAATTATATATATAAAACTAAGTTTGATCCCCAAAGTTGATCGTTTTGATGAAATCGGTGCTAGCTTTATATATATATAAATAACTTGGAAATAACTTGGAAATAACATGTGAAATTCTAACTTAGAAATAACTTTCCTTAAGTTGAAATTCTAGAAGTTTCATGTCTATACATAAGAAAAACATGTGATTATCAAATTTAGACATATATTTTGGTATGGAGAGTAAAATTAATTTGAATTCAGTTATTCCATTCTCTTTGTCTTTGTGTTAATGTTCTATTATTTATTCCTTAATGTTTCTATGTCTAATTGTAGGAGTGCATTACTACAATAAGGTGCAAAATTATTGGTATAGACAACACTTTTGGATGGTATTATATATCATGCAAAACATGCTTAAAAAAAATCATACCTTCAAATGGTGTCTACATGTGCGGCACTTGCAAAAAAATATGTGACTTCCCTCTTGTGATGTAAGAACGATAATGTTGGTGTTTTAAAAAAATATTAAAAAAACTTTGATTATTTTATTAGATCAATTCTAACTTTTATTTTTGTCTAATGTAGGTACAAAATACATATAAGAGTCATGGATAAAACTGGAGAAACAACTTTTGTCTTATTTAATGTTGTAGCTGAAAAATTACTTGATACATCTGCGCACAAGTTATTCAATAGGTTATCTTCAAACAATAATAATATTCCTACAGAGATTGAAACTCTTTGTGGAAAAGATTTTGTTTATAAGTTAAGATTGAACGAATATAACTTGAAAGAGGGTCTTGAAAATTTTACCGTATCTAAGATTTTTGTGCCTGATGAGAAATTAGAGCGAGACCATGAATTAAAGAAGGCAAGGAAGGTACTTTTCAAAAATTCAAGGTCTAATTTTGTGTGTGATATATGTAATTTAAATAAATACATTTATTTATTTGTTTTGTAGGAAAAAGTTGCTGGAAATGATGGAGATGAGAAACTAAGGGTAAGGAAAGAAAATCATTCTCAAGATGTGGTAAATTCATTAACTCTCATTTCTAAGTTGATATTCTTTATTATAAAATGAATATGATTAGTATACAAATTTTTTTTCTTCTAAAAATTACATTTCAGGGTTATCATGATTTGGAGGATTCTATGGAAGACTATGATCTCACAATTCAAAGTAGAAAGAGAAAAAAACATATTGTAGTTGATGATGAAGATGATGATTAAGTTGATGATGGAGATGATGATTAAGTCAATTCTGAAGATGTGTTTAGTATTTTGACGAACTATCTTTAAATAAAAAAAAGACATTAAATTAAATTAAACACACATGCTTAAATTAATGTCTTAGTATGGTGTAACATGATATTTCTTATTTCTTATTAATATATATTTTTATTTAGAATTATTATTGCATTGACTACAATTTATTTCATTACCTATTTTCAAAACAATCCATAAAAAAAATATTAAGAACCATTTATTAAATAAAAATAATAATAATGTGATCAAGTCCATTAGACTTAATAAATCACATAATCCATTAGTAATGGACTTTTAGTCGACTAACAGTATTTGTCAACAAATCATTCTCAATAAAATTCTTATTAACTATATCATTTTTATATAATAATAACAATAATAATAATAATTGTAATTGTAATCAATTCTAATTTTACTTCTTAACTTATTAATTATTAAAAATAACTTAATAATCTTTAAATATTAACTCATTAATCACAAAGCGGTTACATATGCATATAGGTTGTGTAGTTGTAGTATATGAGACAACAATAATAATAATAATAATAATAATAATAATAATAATAATATCAATAATCATGTTATTCTGCTACAATCTTAAAACTTGAAGAAAGTTTTTGAAATAAAAGTCTCACTAATATCAATCTTATTATTTAATACTTTATAGCACAAACTTCCTTTTAGAATTACAACTCATGTTTCTTACGTTGTTATTATTATTATTATTATTATTATTATTAGTTAAAGTTTTATATAATATAGGTTTTTTTAAGTTATTATCATTATAATAGTTAAAGTTTTGTACAAATTTATTAGGTTATTGTTATTGCTATTGTTATTATTATTATTACATAAATACAAACAGAAAAATAATTTTATAAAATGACGTTAATAATTTTATTATTGTTTGTGAAGTGTGGTTCTATCATGATGAACATACACACATTTATATGTATGCTATTATTATTAGTTAAAATTTAAAATTTAATAGAAATAAATACTATTCTATTAAACACACTTATAACGTTTAAATTACATGTATGAATCAATAGAAAATAAATAAAATTAAAAAAAAAGATTAAACCAAGAATTTAATTTGATATTCTTATAACTTTAATACAATACAACACAATAAATACAATAAAGATTAAATAAAAAGAGTTATACACAATTAATACAATAAATACATAAAATGTAATAATTAAGAAAATAAGACTAAAAACTAAATAGCATATTCTAAATATAACAGTTTTAAACATAATAAATTTTTTTAATTATTTTTTAGTTTATTTTAATTATTTTTCATTATTATTTTTTATAAAATAATAAATATATATTATTTATATAAATATATACATATCCAACACTCATCTTAAAACCAATCAATGTCAAATGAATTTTACATAACGGTAGAATTAATTAATATAAAAGTGTGACAAATTGACTAAAACAATGTTTTATCACAAAGTATCTTAAGTTATTAATTATTAAAAATAACTTAATAATCTTTAAAAATTAACTCATTAATCACAAAGCGGTTACATATGCATATAGGTTGTGTAGTTGTAGTATATGAGACAATTCTTAAAGCTTGAAGAAAGTTTTTGAAATAAAAGTCTCACTAATATCAATCTTTACGTTATTATTATTATTATTATTATTATTATTAGTTAAAGTTTTATATAATATAGGTTTTTTAAGTTATTATCATTATAATAGTTAAAGTTTTGTATAGATTTATTAGGTTATTGCTATTGCTATTGTTATTAGTATTATTACATAAATACAAACAAAAAAATAATTTCATAAAATGACGTTTATATGTTATTGCTATGATGATGAGCATACACACATTTATATGTATGCTATTATTATTAGTTAAAATTTAAAATTTAATAGAAATAAATACTATTCTATTAAATACACTTATTATGTTTCTTACGTTATTAGAGGAGTATAAGGCATTGCTAGCCAAATTAGTGGTGTGCTTGCTACTCAGGTAATTCATTATGCACAAAAAATTTTGAGCATTTTTTTTAATTGCACCTCTCCCAAGGATTCTCTTTATTATTATTATTACCGGTATTATTTATTATTTACATTATTGATAATAATGGCTATTATTTTGAGTACCAGTCCAATTATAAATATTTACTAAGCAGTTTTTTTTTTCTACATTTACTATAATAATAATGTTAATTACAGCTATAAATATATATATATATCTACATAAACATTACAATAGGATTAAGGTAAATATGATGTTACATATATTTACATAAACGTATAACATCTAATTATTTATGGTTACATATATATGATGTTACATATTTATGGTTACATTAACGTTATGATGTTACATTAACGTTAGAGAAAATTAAATTAAAATAAAAAATTGAAAAAACAAAGAATAGGGAAGGAAGCTATTCCTACTGCTGCAGCGATCAATTGGGTACTTAAGGATGGAATTGGGTACCTCAGCAAGATCATGCTGTCAAAATATGGACGACATTTTGATGTAAATTCAAAAGGGTGGAGATTGTTTGCAGATTTTATGAAAATGCTGCCTTTGGATTGGAGATGTTCACTCCTGCATTTCCTCATCTTTTTGTTGTAATTGGGGCTGCTGCTGGGGCAGGGCGCTCGGCTGCTGCACTGATTCAGGTTAGTTTGGAAACTCATCACTCCTCACTTATCAGTATATGGTATTTTATCTTCTAGATTTCTAGATAAATAGCTTGTAAAAGTGCATATAAAAGACTGAAAAGACTCAACCGGAGTCATTGGAATTTAGACTCAACTAGATTTGATCTATATTGTAATTTTTTTTAATAAGATACCCAATTCTTGTTTTGATGAGAAAAAGTCTACTTTGTGACTTGCTTGTAGAATAATTTGAATTCAGCTTAATATTATCAATTTTGTTCAGCCAATAATTATTTTAACACAATATAACGGTCACTTGCATTATTACTGTTTTATTTTGATTTATTTTTTCAGTTTCAAGATTGAATTCATTGTTAGATAATATAGTTATAGCAAAAGAAAAGGTCAAAACAATTTTTTTCCACATCATATGTATATATATATATGTTGATAAGAAAAGGAAAAAGAATTTAATTTTTTTTGGATCTTGAAGAGCGATTTCACAATATTTGGGAGGGGAAAATGTTGATCTTACAATAGAGTTTCACTTAGAATAAAGGTATTCTTAGCTTCATTGTTCTAATTATTAGCTTTACCATGTTAATAATGAGTACACCTTGATATATCTATGAAATATCATTATTTTATTTATATATGTGTGTGTGTGTGTTGCATTATACTTTGAGCAAATTATGTTCAGCTTGTACTTATGTAAAATTAAGCTTGAGACTCATGAAGTGGCTTATTATAAATTATTCAATATATTTTTTTTTTCTATTTTATGAGAGTTTTAAATTTGTTTTGTTTTATTTGATAGATTATTGTAGAAAAATTAATTAAAATATATATGTTAAAAAAATTTCTTTAACCCATTTTCCCTTTTTCTAAGGATTGCTGTTTACCGAGTTTTTCGGAAACGAATAACTAATAGAATAATAAAAAGATAAGAACTGTAGAAATGCTGAAATGTAACTAAACAAACAGTGTTTTTACGTGGTTCAGGCGTTAACAAGCCCTAGTCCACGAGTCGATGTTATTATACTTGGAAAAGGTTACAGTAAGATGGCTGGTGCACAAGAACTTCACACACTCACAATGTTTCTCTCGGGTTCTCTTGAAGGAGATGAAGCTAGAGAGATTTTGGTAGAGTTTTTGCTATGTGATCTGTTGGTCGTCCCTCTTCTTGTAAAATGAAGGGGTCTTTATAGCTAGGGTTTCGGATTAGGGTTTTTCTCTACGTACATGAGTCTTAATTACACCAGCCATAAATAGGGGATACAATTACTGTAGTCGCATGGCTACAAGACTCTATGTGGGTATATTTACGTGAAAGTATGGGGAACACACAAAGTCAGCCGTCTTTTCCAAGTTGTCAGCGGAACAGTAGGCGAAAATGTACCCTTAGGCGTGCTGGGATGTGTGCGGCTTTGACCTGACGGGCGTGTCAGGCGGGATCCTGTGTCAGACGGATATCATTCCAAATATGCCTTCTCCCGGACTCGACCGTTCGGTTTTGTTCTGTGCGAGGCACGGAACTGTTTCCGCGGAGACCACTCGAAGAGCCTCTCCTGGAAGGGGCCTCCCCGAGGGGTATCCTTCGGGAGTCCGGGAGAGTCGACGAGTTTCCGTGTTGTGCTTGCTTGGAAGAGTAATCCGGATATCAAACAGGAGAGGCGAAGCCTTTCTGTCCATCCGCGAGCTCTGGTCACCTACCGTGAAAGACATCGATAATTCTGCTTCCCCGAGGTCATCAATCTAAACGCTATCCGGAAATCTGGATAACATTTACCCCCCAAGGTCGCGGAGCTTTGAGAGATCCGGGAGCTTGTACAATCAGTTTCTTAGACTAGGCGAGGGGGCACTTTCTGTGTTCCCGGAAGGGTTCCTTTTTCCCGCCTGAGTATTAGTATGAAAGAGAAAAGGAATTTCTTCTGTTTGAGATCAAGTACTCAAGTGCGGCAAGGATCACGTGTCATTCTGGGAATGGTTCTGCGACCAAGACGTGTGCGTGAGGCGACGGGTTGAGGATGCGTGCGTCAGTCATCTGACTAATGATTTGACGGTTTTTAATGATACTCAGGGCCCGAGGTGGTGTAATGATGGGAAATAAATACTTTATTCCCATCCGAGGAGTCATAAATAGGATCGTCGCTTCCTCTCCAGCCGTTGGATCTGACGCACACGGAATGGGAAGATCGGGACCGTCCACTTGAGGAATTCGAAACGGCTTCTTCCCTGCTATAAAAACGAGGGAAAGGACCTTTCTTCCTCTTTACGCTTTCAGATTCTCCATCTTTAGGATTTTCAGATTTCCAAACCTTCGAACTCTCAGGCTTCCCAGCTTACGTTCCCCCGAACTTGCCATTTCTTTTGGTAAGTATCTGGAAACTTTTCTTTTTGATTTGGCAGTGGGTTTATTCCCCGAAGTTCCTGGTTTGAATCGCCGTTCGTCTTTGCAGCTTTTACTTCTCGTGATCGTGCTGTGCAGTGATCCAGTTACTTCTTCAACCTCCAACTACCCGAATATCAGTAAGTATTTCTACTTTGCTCTTTCCTCTCAGACCTTAGGTTGTTGGTAGTTGTTAGAGTAGAGGTTTCTGCCATTATTGCTTATGTGCATGCGTGAATAGGGCTTTGGTAGGCATGTGATCGATTGTGAGTCGATAAGTAGCCTTTTCTGCATGCTTTGGTGATTTGCGTTTGGAAAGTCGTCCCTTGTTTTGCTGTTTTAGGGCATAAGCATGAACGCCTTTAGGGTGTCTTTCTTTGGAAAAACACTTCTTTTGGTAAGCTTAGGCTCGGGGTCTGAGTCTGGTTCCTTGCTGCCCTTCGGGTGGCATGGTGCCAACCCCTCGGTAAGCTCGGTGGGAGCCTCTCCAAGCAGTTTTCGGGGAGGGTCTCCCCGACGCCTTTGATACCACTAGGGTATGACAAGGGTGCTGACTGCTTAGAGTGTTTTCTTCTTTCTTTTCTTTTGTCCAGTGACGAACATCTCAAAGGAACAACTCCTTGCTATGGGGGAGGCTGACTCTGCCCAAGAGAAGGGTTCTCCTGTCGCTGGTGGAAAGGGGAAAGGAAAGGCGAAAGTGGTCGCGGCTAGCCCACCAATCGCCAATAGTTCCATCTGGGAGATGGACCAAAAGCCGAACCTTTTCAGGAATTATGGCATGGTGGAGCTGTATTCCTCTGAGGTAGGCCTGAAGAACATCCCAGGTCTGATGTGGCACTGTCTGTCGGTGCTGGGCGAGTCAGCTAGCCAGAGTCACGAGGGCTTTGGTGCCTGGAGTTGGGCACACATAGTGTGTGGGGCGCATTTTCCCCTAAGGAGTTACTTCGCCAATTTCTGTGTGAAGGCGGGGATTGCCCCCTTCAAGTTAATTCCTCCCAGCTACAAGCTCTTAGTAGGGTGGTTCATCTTTTGCAAGTCCCGGAGACTGGAAACTCCTACCCCGGAGGAGGTGCTGTACTTTTATGGGTTGAAGTCTCAGCCTATGAGGGGTCACTCAGACAAGGTGGGGTTTTACAGGCTAGAAAGGCACCCGGACGTGATGTGCCCCACTTGTCATACCGCGAGGGTTCCAGACCTCCGGGAGTACTGGTTCCTGACGACTGGCTTCCCGCTGAAGAGGGTGCCAGCCCTATCTTTGGACTTCAAAATCCCTGGTAAGTGCTCCTTCTTTTCCTTTTCAACTTTGTTTCTTTGCGTTTGATTTGCCTTTTGGGAGGATCTCTAACGCTTGTATTTGATTTTTGCAGAAGTCGTTCCGCGGACACCTCGCTGCGCGGAGATGATAAGGAGGTCCAAGTTCTACGAAGGGCTTTCTGAGGAAGAGTTGAGAGTGGAGGGACTTGTGACCTCCGAATCGTTGAGGGAGTATGGGTTACTCGCCTCCTTCCAAAATATCGAGCCAGTAAGTGGTAGGGGGCAGACTCAGGTGTCGGCTGACATCCGGGAGCAGATTGCCCTGGAGCTGTCTAAGGTGATCACCCAAGCAGCTCGGGACGAAAATACTCTATCTCCTAGTTGGGCGGAGAGGTTCCCCGACCCCCAGCCGGAGGAAGAGGAGATCGAGGCTCCCCACGCCGCGGCTTACCCTAACGAAGGGGCCCCAAGGGCTAGTACCTCCGGGAGAGGTAAGACTAGTTTTCGATTGATCCACACCCCCAGCCTGTCTGAGGTTTCCCGGACCTCTCAGATGGGGTTTGATCCCCGTTTCCTTAGGCTAGATCCGCGTAGGATACCTTTCGACAGGTACTGCGATAGGGTAGATGAGCTCCTCTGGTGTCTGAGTGATGGTAGTCTGCCAGAAGGTGTCATCATGGTTGACCCTTCTTCTCTCAGCATGTCCTTCCCGGACTTCAAGGAGTACGGGAGCTTCCTGGAGCAGGAAGCGATGTTTTGTTTTGCTCGGGGAAGGCCATCCACGTTTCTCGTGCATGGTCGTCCCTTTCAAACTTTTCTTTTTCTTGTTTCTTGTTCCCTGCTGGTGGGCTTGCTTGTGCTTTTATGTTGTTGATTGTCTTGTCTTCCGCTTATCTTCTTTCTCATTTCTTGTTGGTTCGTTAACCTTGCTTTGTACGTTTCTTGCAGAGTATCCCGAAGCCAAGATGTTGGGGAGGGTTACTTTGCTTATTAAGAAGGCTGCCACCAGCCAAGACCCGTCCACGGGGAAAGGACGGAAGACCAAGGCTGGTAGGGGAGGTAAGGCTGCCTCCCCTAAGAAGACAAGTGGCGAGGCGCAAGCGTCTCCGAGGGTAGAGAAGTCCCCTGCTGACGGGCCTTCCGAGACTATGATGGTCTCGAGTAGCAGTAGCGACGGGGAAGAGCTTGTGTTCCCCGTGAGGACAACTGGGGTGAGCAAGCGTCCCGGAGAAGATGCTGAGGGCGCTAAGAACAAACGCCTTAGACACTCTTCTCCTGGTCGAAGGCAACAACAACAGCAACGACAGCAAGCACAACTACAACAACAGCAGCAACAAGAACAACAGACACAATCACCATCGTCACAGCTGCAGCAACCACAACATCCAAACCAGCAGCAGCAACAAGGGCAATTACTTCTGCTGCCGCAGCAGCAAAAGCAACAGACCGGGGCCTTAATACCCCGCCTGCCTCCTCCCCCAGCTCAAAGGGGGTCCACCCTTCCGGGGTCTCCTACCTCTCAGACAACTAACCTTCCCCTGCCTGGCCTGAAGTTCCACTTCCCACGGAAGCCAGCCAGTTTCCCCGCTGCCCTCCTGGAGGGTGTAAGACGGGCCGATAGCTTTTTGAAGAGGCGGCTAGAGGCGGAGAAGGCTGTTACTCAGGGAAGGGCAGATAACTTGTCTGCCGTGAAGAGAGCTGAGCTGGCCGAGGGGGTGAGATCTCTTCACCCGGCCGGAGCGGTTCTGGATGGTCCAGCCTTGGAGAAAAGGCTGGTGCCTAGGCTCGGACGTGCATTGGCGCCGTTTGGAGCTGAGATGATGGAGGACATGGCCCTGAGCTTATGCGAGCTCAATTCTGAGAAATGGGCCATCAGCAGCAGCAAGGATCCGATGTTGCTGACACACGCTGTGAAGCAGCAACTGTCCGGGGTAAGCCGTCAGTTGTTATTTTTTGGGATCACCTGTCTTTTGGTCCTGCTTTAGCTCATCCTGTTGTCTTTCCTTGCAGGCCTCTATGATCGCGGAACGCTCGTTCCGGGAGGTTGGTGCAGCTCTGGTTCAGCTGGAGGAGAGCCAACTGGCTCGCCAGGCCTTGGAGGCGGAGAAACAGAAACTGACCCAACAGGCCTTGGGGGCTTCGGAGAAGATTGATCAGGCCCGGCGCACGGCTAAAGAAGAGGCGGAGAAGAAATATCTTGCCAAATATCAAGAGTACCGGGCCAAGGCAGAGAATGAGTTTAGACAGCGGTCGGATGGGATTAAGACCGAAAACTCCAAGCTCCGGGAAGAGCTGTCCCAAGCCAAGGTGGAGAAAGATACCCTGGAAGCCCGCTTGCAATCAAAGAACGATCTCCTCCTTAAGCGGCAAGAGGAATATTCCACTCTTCAGAGTAAGCTGCACGAAGAGGAGCAACTCCATAAGAGGAGCAGGGATCTCGTGTCTATGCTTCAGTTAGGGCTCGCCGAGAAGGATAAAGAGATCGGGGCTTTGCAATTCACTGCCAGGGGGCATGTGACCGAGAAGCAATCCGTGCTGAACCAAAATAGGGAGCAGCGCAAGGCGATTGATTCTCTTAAGGGGGAGCGGGATGCCTCCAAGGCCGAAATGGAAAAATTGAGGGCCCAACTAACTGCCGCGGAAGCACAGCTGGCAACCTCCGAGGCGGAGCGGTTGAAGGAGAAGGAGGATGCTGAGGTGATACTGAACAGGACTATTAATATATCGCATATGGTCCTCATGCATCAACTCTGGAAAGTGAACCCGGAGGTGTTAGGCTATCTGGGAGATGATGCCGAAGCCATGAGGGAGAAGCTACTCGTGTGGGATCAGGGCCCAGAGGCGTACGTCCAAACTTGCAACATTGACGAACGTGCTGAAGCTCCTGAGGCGGGAGATCCCGGAGAGGCGGGGACCTCTGAACCTTCTCATGACCAAATTCCTCCTTCCAACGAGCCGACTCCGCCAGCCTCAGCTGAAACAGATGCCCCCGAAGCTGCGGTCGTGGACGCTGTAGTTACCCCCAATGCTTGAAGGGGTTTTATCTTTAATTGTTTTTCATTTTGAGTTTTTCATTGCGGACATTTTTGCCATAATCATAGCATTCTCCTTTCTTTTCTGCCGAGTTCTTTATTTATCTTTGCGCTTAGGGTAGACATTTATACGGTAGAAACTGTTGTAGGGGCGTATGGGGTTTTGGTTCCAACGGCCAAAACCTATGCACTTCCCACTTGAAGCTTTAACGGATGATGTCTTTCCCCACGTAGTTTCTAGGTTACGAAGGTTTCCTGGTTCCAACGGCCAGGCTCCTTTCACCGTACTTTATCTTTCCTGAGGCAAATAGCCAATCCCGGGACTTGTAGTTATACTGTTCGCTGGGATTGCTAAGGTGAGTCGTTCCATTGTTTGGAACGGGAGTTCTTTTGGTGAGCATCGCTAGACTTAAGGTTAGATCTTTGCGAAGCAAAACTAACTGTTGTTGCGAACCTCATGGTGGCTGACTTCAGGGACCTGGCATGGAGCCCTGCGAGGCTAGATCCGCGCGAAGCAAAGCTTTAGAGCGCTCGCGGATCTTGCCATCTTTCGCCTTGCGGGATCCGGAGCTGGAGCATGCGAAGCAAAGCTTTACAGCGCTCGCGGATCTTGCCATCTTTCGCCTTGCGGGATCCGGAGCTGGAGCTTGCGAAGCAAAGCTTTATAGCGCTCGCGGATCTTGCCATCTTTCGCCTTGCGGGATCCGGAGCTGGAGCTTGCGAGGCAAAGCTCTACAGCGCTCGCGGATCTTGCCATCTTTCGCCTTGCGGGATCCGGAGCTGGAGCTTGCGAAGCAAAGCTTTATAGCGCTCGCGGATCTTGCCATCTTTCGCCTTGCGGGATCCGGAGCTGGAGCTTGCGAAGCAAAGCTCTACAGCGCTCGCGGATCTTGCCATCTTTCGCCTTGCGGGATCTGGAGCTGGAGCTTGCGAAGCAAAGCTCTACAGAGCTCGCAGAGAATTCTGCAAAGGAGTTGGGGGTGTTTTGGCGTAGCTCTATGAACGTGCCTCAACCCCCAGTCCCGTCCATCGCTGGGCTACACAGGAGATAATTCTCATGATACATAATGGCAGGCATTTCCATGGCAGTTTTCACATAAGCACATAATGCACATATGACACGTAATGCAAGCATGTTCATGGCAACAAATAAACCTAAGCTTAACAATTAAAACAAAACAATTTAAAAACTTCAAACACAATGCTAGCACATAAGTGGTGTTCTGTGTACGTTTTGTTCAAGGGGCGTATGGCTATGCCTTAGCCATGTATACCCCCCAAGTGAGCGTGGGGTCCGGACGTCTCCGGACCGCGTGGTCACTTGTTAAAACGCAGCTTTGAACATAGGGATAAAAAGTGCAGTAAAAGCGGAATGAATCTCTCCGTGTTTCATTAAATTAGCCTGCTAGGCGTTAGTTTTACAACAGGGAGGATTATTTCCACATTTTTCACTTTTGTTATTTTCACCAAGGACTTCCGACTGGATGGTCCAGGGCCTACTGGTAGTAACGGCGGAGGTGCTCCGCGTTCCAGGCGCGCGGGACTTTAGATCCGTCGAGTCTCTTTAAGTGATACGTCCCATGGCCCACTTTTTCTTGGACTTCGTAGGGGCCTTCCCAGTTGGGTCCGAGGACTTCTACTCCCGGATCCTGCGTAGCAGGAAATACTCTCCGTAGGACAAGGTCCCCAACTTCGAATGCACGGCTCTGGACTCTCATGTTAAAGTGTCGGGCTATCTTGTCTTGGTACATTTTTAGTTGGACCTGCGACTGTTCCCGGAGCTCTTCGATCATGTCCAAGGACTCCTGGAGGAGGGCATGGTTCCGGGTAGGATCGTAGGTGTCTTGCCTGTGAGAGGGGATCATAGCTTCTACTGGGATGACGGCCTCGCAACCGAAGGTCATGGAATAAGGCGTGTGCCCCGTCGAAGTTCTCTCTGTTGTGCGATAGGCCCAAAGTACTCGTGGAAGTTCTTCCGGCCAGTGAGCCTTGCAGGCTTGGAGTTTTTTCTTCAACGTGGTCTTTAATATTTTTTTTACAGCTTCCACTTGTCCATTAGCCTGGGGTCTGGCGACTGCGGAAAAGCTTTTGATAATTCCATGCGAAGCACAGAAGTTCGTGAAGTGTTCACTGTCAAACTGCTTTCCGTTGTCGGACACAATTTTCCGTGGAAGCCCAAAACGACACACTATATTCCTGATGACAAAATCCAGTGCTTTTTTAGATGTGACCGTGTTCATAGGTTCAACTTCAGCCCATTTGGTGAAGTAGTCTACCGCGACTATGGCGTACTTCACTCCACCCTTTCCAGTGGGGAGGGAACCTACTAGGTCAATGCCCCAAACGGCGAACGGCCAGGGGCTGGTCATTAGGGTAATTTCCGTAGGCGGCGCTCGCGGAACCTTGGCGTACCTCTGGCACTGCTCACACTTCCTGACATAATCCACACAATCCTTCTTCATGGTGGGCCAGAAGTATCCTTGTCGAAGGATCTTTTTGGAGAGGCTCAGCCCGGAGGTATGATCGCCACAGAAGCCTCCGTGAATCTCATGGATGATGGTGCTGACTTCGGTTCCGGCAACACACCTAAGGAAGGGTATGGACAACCCCCTGCGGTAAAGCTTTCCATCCATAACCACGTATCGGGGAGCTTGATACTGGAGCTTCCTTGCGTCAGCTTTATCAGTGGGGAGTTCTCCGGTGGTGAGAAATCTGAGGATGGGTCCTATCCAGGAGTGGGAATGGTCGATGATGGCGTTTATCCTTCGCGTCTCAGTACTGGGGGCTTCTAAGTGCCCGATGGGGACTAAGCCATACTGTTCAATCTCCGGGTCCGTTGCAAGCTTGGCCAGCGTGTCCGCAAGTGAGTTCTGGTCCCGGGGGACCTGGCGGATTTGGTAGCCTTTGAAATGCTGCAGTAGGTCGCGGGAGAGAGACACGTAGGCAGCCATCCTTTCGCCTTTCGTCTGGTATTCCCCGGATATTTGGTTTACCACAAGTAGGGAGTCGCTGTACACTTCGATTTTTTGGGCTCCGACTTCTCTGGCCAGTCGTAACCCAGCTAACATGGCTTCGTGTTCTGCCTCGTTGTTGGATGCTGGGAACGCGAAACGGATGGCGCTCTGGAGCTGATGCCCTTGGGGAGATATTAGGATGACCCCCGCTCCAGCTCCTTTTTCATTTGAGGCTCCGTCTACATAGACCTTCCAGGTGGGAAGTTCCGGGACAGGAGCTTCTGGGAGGTCATTCATTCCCGAGCATTCCACAATAAAGTCCGCGAGAGCTTGACCTTTTATGGAAACACGCGGTTGGTAGTGGACGTCGAACTGGCTCAGTTCCATGGCCCACTTAAGCAATCTACCAGAAGACTCGGGCTTCTGCAGGACTTGTCGGAGAGGGTGGTTGGTGAGTACTTTGATGGTGTGCGCTTGGAAATATGGCCTCAGCTTCCGTGAAGCGATCAGCAAGCAGAGGGAGAGTTTCTCGATCATCGAATATCTGGACTCGGCGTCCAATAACCTCTTGCTTACGTAATACACAGGGAGCTGGATACGGCCATCTTCCCGGACGAGAGCGGCACTTACTGCGTGCTCAGTCACAGCTAAGTATAAGAACAACGCCTCTCCTTCGACAGGTTTGGACAGAATGGGAGCTCGGGTTAAATGTTCTTTGAGTGTTGGAAGGCTGCTTCGCATTCGGGGGTCCACTCGAACTTCTTGTTCCCTCGCAGAACATTGAAGAAGGGGATACACTTGTCAGTGGCCTTGGATACGAAGCGGCTGAGAGCAGCTATCCTTCCGGTAACGCTCTGGACATCCTTATGCTTCCGGGGGGAAGGCATATCTATGAACGCCTTTATTTTCTCAGGGTTGGCTTCCACTCCGCGGGAGCTGACAATAAAACCGAGGAACTTCCCAGACGAGACCCCGAAAGTACATTTCTTTGGATTTAGTTTCATCCCGTACTTTCGGATCACGGCGAAAGCTTCCTCAAGGTCGTTACTGTGGTCCC
Organism: Humulus lupulus; assembly: GCF_963169125.1. Lineage (NCBI taxonomy): Eukaryota > Viridiplantae > Streptophyta > Magnoliopsida > Rosales > Cannabaceae > Humulus > Humulus lupulus. The sequence goes on from NC_084800.1 coordinate 77,053,175, forward strand.
CGGAGGTCTTGGACTTTACCAACATGTCGTCCACGTACACCTCCATGTTCCTCCCCAGTTGGTCCTTGAACATTCTGTTTACCAGACGCTGGTATGTCGCCCCAGCATTCTTCAAACCGAAAGGCATGACCACGTAACAGTAGACACCCTTATCCGTGAGGAAGCTGGTGTGTTCCTGGTCCGCGACATGCATCTTGATCTGGTTGTATCCGGAGTACGCATCCATGAAGGATAAGAGTTCGTACCCGGAAGTAGCGTCTACCATCTGATCGATTCGCGGGAGAGGGAAACAATCTTTCGGGCAGGCCCTGTTTAGGTCCGTGAAGTCAATGCACATTCTCCAGGACCCATCGGGTTTCGGGACCAAAACTGGGTTGGCCAACCACACGGGATAGTGCGACTCCTGGAGAAAGCCTATGGACATCAATTTGTCCACTTCAGCTTTGACGGCTTCGGCTCTCACTGGGTCCAGCGGCCTCCTCTTTTGGCGAATTGGAGTTGCAGATGGGTCTATGTTGAGTGCGTGGCACGCAACATTGGGATTAATCCCCGTCATATCAGCGTGGCACCATGCCAGGATATCCTGATTATCCTTCACAGTGGCCACGATCTTATCTCGAACGGCCGACGGCAGGTTTTTCCCCACCTGAATGACCTTGGTGGGTTCTCCCGGGTTGAGGATCACCTCTTCGACTTCCTCCATCGGCTCTATTGCTTTCTCGATTCCCACTCTTGGGTCGAGTTCGTCAAAGTATGCCTCCTGAGCACCCCCAGTTTCTGGCAATACTTCTGCCAAAGGAATGGCAGCAAACGTCTCTCGGACCGTGTAGACGGCTCGGACGGAGACGTTATAACAGCTCCGTGCACTTCTTTGGTCTCCTCGGAGGGTGCCAATACGCCCATCGTCGCAGGGAAACTTCAAGCATAAGTGGCGTATTGAGGTTATGGCCCCACAATCGATCAGGACCGGTCGGCCTAAGATGGCATTATACGCCGTGGGGCAGTCGACCACCACGAATGTGCTATGCTTGAAGGCACAAGCGTTGCTTTCTCCTCTGAGGGTGACTGGAAGTTGAATTTTGCCTAATGGCATGAGTGCGTCCCCATTGAAACCTTGAAGCTGGATGGGGCATGGGGCCAGGTCCGTCTCGGTCAATCCGATCGCGTGGAAGGCCGCTTTGAAGAGGATGTTCACGGAGCTTCCGTTATCGATCAAGATCCGTGAGACCTTCTTATTGGCGATCTGGGCTTCCACCACGAGGGGATCGTTGTGGGGGAAGTGCACATGTCGAGCATCGTCCTCCGTGAAGGTGATGGGAAGATCCATCATTCGGGGACGTTGAGCAGGTGATTGGACCAAGGCGCACATCTCCTCGGCGTGCTCTAACTCCCTCAAGTACCTCTTCTGGGAGTTGCGGGTGCTTCCGGCAAGGTGTGGTCCTCCGGAAATGGTGGCGACGTGTCCGTCAACGGGTGGCGGAGCAAGGCCGGGCGGATATGGGTTGCCTGGTCCTAGAGCCAACAAGGCAATGGGCGCCGGAGCAGGTGGAGGAGGAAGTGCTGGGAACTGAGACCCGGGAGCTTGGGGGTGACCGGCTCCAGGAGCGCTAGCGGCCCCCCTCTGTCCCGGGGAATATGCAGCTCCGTGAACTACCCCCTGTCCGGGATAGATAATGGGTATTCTCACCCACTGACCGAGGTGTCCCGCTCTTGCCAGGGACTCGATCTCATCCTTCAGCTGAAGGCACTCGTTCGTGGTGTGCCCCACGTCTCCGTGGAACTCACACCTCTTATTGGAGTCTCGCGGACGCCTTCCTCCGTGAGACACTTTCGGGGGCTTCCTGTAGTTGACCATATTACAGGTCGCCCGATAGACATTCTCTCGCGAGTCTATCAAACTGGTATATTCCGTGAACTTGGGCTCATAGTCCTTTCGGGGTTTCTTTGAATGGTCTCCCCGGTTGGAGTTTCTTCCGCTTCGTTTGCTCCGCGATTGGCTCAAATTTCGTTCCGGGGCTTCCGCTTGCGGCTGCGGCATGCCAGGAGCGATACTACATCCGGTTTGTACTGCTCCGTACCCAGAGAAATGGGTTTGACTCGGCGTCTGAGCAGACGCGGAAGGCCCATACACACTCGGAGTGAATCGGGCTCCTGGAAGCGTGAGGGCTGGTGCGGGAGCTTGCGAAGCAAAGCTCGGCGCAGTCACGGAAGGGGTTGGAGCCGGGGGAACTCCAAAGGCTTGCTGGTAGGCATCCTCAAGGTTGATGATTCCCTGAGCTTTTGACATGAATTCGGACAGGGTTTCTGCCCGTCTCCTTTGCATTTCCCCCCATAGCAGGGAGCCGACAGTAAGGCCCGATTGAAGGGCGATCAGCTTCATGTCATCGCTGACCTTGGTTTTTGCAGCAGCTTCCATCATTCTCTGAATGAAAGCTTTGAGGTTCTCAGTGGGTTGCTGCTTGATGTTGGTTAAGGAACCAACCTCCATGTCGTGGTCGCGGGCAGCAATAAACTGCCTCCTAAACGCGGACTGTAGCTCCTTCCAACTGTGGATTGATCCGGGAGCTAATCTTTTCCACCAGTCCTCCGCGGACTTGGTAAGGGTGAGTGAGAAGCACATGCATTTGGTGTCCTCACTGACGCGCGCCACTTGCATCATTTTATTGTATTTAGCTAGGTGGGTACGCGGGTCTGTCCTCCCATCATATAATTCTATGTGAGGCATTTTGAAGTTATCCGGGAGAGACGTTTCCGCGATCCTCCTAATACATGGTTCCGGGTCTTCCTCCTCAGAATCTGACAGGGCCCCACTTTGCTTCCGGACCAGCTTGGTCAAGGCAGCAATCTGTTCCTCGAGCCTCTTCGTATCACTTTCCGGGAGGTCACGTCCCCGGAGCTTGTCATTAATATGATTTCGGAGGTCATCTCCGCGAGGCCGGGCTTTTTCCCCTTTGGCCTTTTCATACTTGGCCTCCAACCTTCTTCTTAGGTCCACCGTGGACCAGCTATCTTCGGAGTGCGAGTTCGCAGCCCGACCGTCCTGATTGACGGAATCACTGGGGCGGTTGTTCCTTCCCCTAGGCCTGGGTGCCTTAGCACCGGGCCCTTTAGGCACAGAGTGCCCCCTTGGGGCTGAAGGACGTCTGGGCTTAGGAGCGCCAGAGACCTTCTGCGCGCGGGGGGGGGGGGGGGGCAGTCGGCCTGGTGATTCACGCCTTTAGGAGGTGCAGGGGCGTCAGCGCGCACAGGCTCTCCAACTTTTTCTTTGCCCTTGTTAGGGGCGGCTTTGGATGGTCCAGCAGCGGCTGGATCCGGCATGGGGGCATCAACACCACCTCGAACAGAGGTATCCTCGTCCGAGTCGCCTAGATCTCCGAACTTACTTTGGAGGCGTTCCATCATGCGTTGCATTCTTTCGGAGACGCGCTCCTGCTCAGCAAGCTTGGCCTTAGTGGCCACCAGTTCTTCGGCTACTTGGACCAGTTCTGGGTCCTTCTCATAGTAGCAGCCGTCCTTGTAATAACCGTCTTGGACATACTCTTCTTCGTCTTCTAAGTATGTTGTATCTTCGGTACTGACCTGATCCTGGCGGGATGTCGGGTCTTCACCTTGGTAGTCTAAGGGTTCGCTTTGCACCACATCTTCCATCACGGTATCGGGGTTGACCGTAGCATTTTTGTCAACAGCGGATTTTCGCGTAGTCACCATCTCTTTAGTACGAAGTGAATACAAAAAACGTACACAGAAAAAGAGCTGACTAACAACTTCCTACAGCTCTCAATGAAAGCACCAAAATGTTTACCGAGTTTTTCGGAAACGAATAACTAACAGAATAATAAAAAGATAAGAACTGTAGAAATGCTGAAATGTAACTAAACAAACAGTGTTTTTACGTGGTTCAGGCGTTAACAAGCCCTAGTCCACGAGTCGATGTTATTATACTTGGAAAAGGTTACAGTAAGATGGCTGGTGCACAAGAACTTCACACACTCACAATGTTTCTCTCGGGTTCTCTTGAAGGAGATGAAGCTAGAGAGATTTTGGTAGAGTTTTTGCTATGTGATCTGTTGGTCGTCCCTCTTCTTGTAAAATGAAGGGGTCTTTATAGCTAGGGTTTCGGATTAGGGTTTTTCTCTACGTACATGAGTCTTAATTACACCAGCCATAAATAGGGGATACAATTACTGTAGTCGCATGGCTACAAGACTCTATGTGGGTATATTTACGTGAAAGTATGGGGAACACACAAAGTCAGCCGTCTTTTCCAAGTTGTCAGCGGAACAGTAGGCGAAAATGTACCCTTAGGCGTGCTGGGATGTGTGCGGCTTTGACCTGACGGGCGTGTCAGGCGGGATCCTGTGTCAGACGGATATCATTCCAAATATGCCTTCTCCCGGACTCGACCGTTCGGTTTTGTTCTGTGCGAGGCACGGAACTGTTTCCGCGGAGACCACTCGAAGAGCCTCTCCTGGAAGGGGCCTCCCCGAGGGGTATCCTTCGGGAGTCCGGGAGAGTCGACGAGTTTCCGTGTTGTGCTTGCTTGGAAGAGTAATCCGGATATCAAACAGGAGAGGCGAAGCCTTTCTGTCCATCCGCGAGCTCTGGTCACCTACCGTGAAAGACATCGATAATTCTGCTTCCCCGAGGTCATCAATCTAAACGCTATCCGGAAATCTGGATAACAATTGCATTTTCTATTTTTTAAACAAAATTCCATTTGGGTTGTTTATTATTTGTATCACATGTTATAATAAATTGGTATTGTTGTTTTATTTCTTCTCAGCTATAAAATTTTTCTTCTGTTGGATCTAAGTTTTATTTTTTAAATATATTTTGTTGAATCTTTCAAATAACATTTCAATTTTCGTATATTACATAATATAATTTATTCTTTCATATTATTGTACAGACTAAATGGAATTAATTTATGCAACCATCCAAGAGTTTAGTGATTCAAGGAATATCCCCCACGAAGTTTCTTACTTATGTCGTCGACTCTCAGCTATAGCTCGACATGAAAGAATTCAAAGATTACAACTTCATAAATATTTATTGAGTGTTCAATGTCACACTCAAAAATATGAATTAGCTATCCTTCGAAAGAACATATGCAAACATGAAAGATTCAAGAGAAAAATTACTATTATCCACAATAGGTTTAAACATGATTTAAGTAAGCGAATCATTTTGATCCTACAAATCGTGGTTTTTTTTCACAAAATCTATGAAGTTGGACAAGCTTAGAAGTGAAATTGAATTGGTTCAATCAAACGGTATGTCCTTCTTCATTTTATAATTTTTGTTTCGTTTTACACATCAAACAAAATATTATCCTATTATATATATAAATATTTGTGTTAATAATTAACAAACATGTTTGTTTCTAACATGTTTCAGTTGAGATTCTCCTCCAACCAAATAGAAGTATAGATGACAATTATACTACATCAATACAAATTAATCCAAACAGGCAAAAAAATAAAGAAAAACGTCGTCTTCAAATAGGTATATTCTCTTTGGGATAAAAGTTTGTTACTTATTGTTCATGCTTCTAATATTTGGAAATGCTGAATTATTTATGCCTCTGAAACTACAAAAAAAAAAAGGGAAATCTACAAAAATGCACCAAAAGTTAAAAAAAATATGAAAAATACGGTATATTACAAAAATATGGAATTTTTGGATAAAAACACGGAGTGGCAAAAGTGTAAATACGGAGTGACTTTTAAATCTTAAATAAAAGTAGTAAAATATAATGTTTGTGATCAACGTTTACAAACTTGTAAATATCTATTACAAAATTGTAAATATCTTTTACGTGTTTGTAAATAATATATACAAAAATTAGTTTTAGAATTATTTTGTACATAAAACTTACGAACAAAATCGTAACTAATTTTTTATTTTTGTAACAATAGTTTACAAATCTAGTTTCATAACTAGGAAAGATATTTTTGTAACTAACATTTACGAAAATAATTTATAGTTAAGAAATCGTAACCAAAATTTACATAAAAATATTATAATTTTCCATATGTTACAATATTGTACCAAAAAATTACAGTTCACATCAAATTTATATTATACAACTTAAAAATATAAATTTTAAGATATTCATTATTTATAAAACACTTTATTATATATATATATTTATATAAAAATACAGTTAGAGAGTAGTGAATTACAATAATTTTATATGTAAGTTTTACATTTTTGTAACAACAGTTTGCAAAACTAATTTCACAATCAAAAAGTTTATTTTTGTAACTAATATTTACATAAATATTTATAAATTTATTTAACATGATTGTTATAAAAATTTACAAAATTATTTTTTTTAACTTTAAAATATATTTTTACAACAAAGCTTAAATTTTGACTAGATTAAGATTTTAGTTTAACATTGAGTGTAGATTTGACTAGCTATGATTTTCAAAACAATATAATATTTTTTATCACTATCTCTTCTACTACTATTAATATATGTTACAAAAATTTATGAATATATATATATAATAAAATTGAAACATCATTTATATCAATTTAAATAAAAATAGGACTGTAAACAAATTAAATATAAAAAGTAATATTAATGGAGTGAAAAAAAAAGTGAAAAATGACATATTTAATTAGAAATTTTATGTACGATACTAAGACAATAAAATAAAAAAGTAGAAAATAGTTGATATTAGAGAAAACCCCAACCTCTCCTGGGCTGAGAGAAGATAGTTCCTCTGACCCAAGTCAATGGATTAGTTAGACTAATGGATGTGTGTCAGCAAATTTTTTGGTTGTTGGCAAATGAGTGTATACCATGACCTCAGTCTTATTATGATGGTATTTTAGTCTAGGGAAGATATAGTAATCACCGTATTTTAGTAATTAATTTACATTACTGTATAAATCAAATTTTTTTTTCAATTACCGTAGGGAATGTAATTTTCCCAAAAAAAAATACACAGAAAAACATGGACAAGTAAAGAGAGTATGTCACTATAATAACGAGGATGCATATGATACAATTGACAAAGAGATACACAAAGAAGTTAGTATCCATGGACTTCATAGCATACAATTAGAGGGGAAACAAGGTAATTTTATATTTTTATTGTTGTATTCTCTTCAAAAATTTGCATACTATATCTTTATCATTTTTTTTTTCAATTGATAGCTCATCACACAACAACATGGAATTTTGGACCCCTTACATACACATGTCAATATTGTGGTGCTATTTTATGGTATGAGGAACGGACTAAAAAAACTCAAAATGCTTCACATCCCAAATTCTCTTTTTGTTGTATGGAAGGACGTGTGCAAATACCATTAATGAAAGAAACACCTCATTTACTCAAATATCTCCTCGGAACAGAATCTGGACAAAAGAGCTTGAAGTTTCGAAGAAATATAAGGGCTTATAACTCCATGTTTGCTTTCACATCAATGGGAGGCCGAGTTGATACGTCGATCAACAAATCTAAAGGTCCTTATGTATTTCGAATGAGCGGTCAAAATTATCACCATATTGGTTCATTATTGCCAGATGTTGGGAAAAAACCACAATTTGCTCAGTTATATATATATGATACTGAAAATGAGATTGGAAATAGAATCGACACACTATCAAATCAGGGGAGGAAGCTAGAAATAGAACATGAAATTGTCCAAGAATTATCTGAAATGTTGGATCAACATAATAGTTTGGTAAAATCTTTTCGAATGGCGAGGGATAGATTCAAAGAGCAACCTGGATCTACATTTCGTTTAAGACTCCTAAGTCGCAGGACTACAGATGGTCGTCAGTACAATATGCCAACAGTTTCTGAAGTAGCAGGCTTAATAATTGGTGATTTTAGTGGCAAACTACCAACGCGACATTATTGTAGAGCATCGAACTAATGGACTCCAGAGGATCACTGATTTGCATCCAAGTTTCATGTCTATGACATATCCATTGATACACCCTTATGGTGAAGATGGATATAGAATTGATATACCCTTAAGAGACTTAAATCAGACCCCTTTTAAGAGGCAAAAGTTGACAATGAGGCAACATTATTGCTTCAGGTTGCAGCAAAGATTAAATGAGGGGCACACTCTTCTCCGAGCTGGTAGACTACTACAACAATATATAGTTGATTCTTACATGGAAATTGAAGAAGAAAGATTCTGTTGGATACGAAATAATAAAAAAAAACTCAGATCTGACCTTTACTCTGGCCTAATGGATGTTGTTCATCGAGGTGATTCAGATTGTTTAAAAGTCGGAAAATCAATTATCTTGCCTTCATCACACACTGGGGGACCACGATATAGAGTACAAAATTACCAAGATGCAATGGCCATTTGTAAATGGGCAGGATATCCTGATTTGTTTCTTACTTTCACTTGCAACCCAAAGTGGCCAGAAATAAATAATATGCTGCATTTAATTGGGAAAAAAGATGATGACAATCAAGTGGATATCATATGCAGAGTTTTTGAGATAAAGTTATTCCAACTAATGCAGGATCTCAAAAAAGGAAAACCATTTGGAAAAATAATCGCATGTAAGTCATCTTCATATTCATATCCACAATAAATTTATTTTATTTGTTGATGAAAAATGTGGGCAACAATAATACATTCACAACTTGTGTCAAATTGTTTCAAAACTAAGTTTTACTTCATGTTTTCACAGGTCTTTACACAATTGAGTTCCAAAAGAGAGGCTTGCCCCATGCACATATACTGCTTTTCTTACACCAAACAATGAAAAATCCATCAGCAAATCATATTGATGAAATAATAAGTGCAGAAATCCCAGACGTAAATATCGATCCTGATGGTTACAATGCAGTCAACAAATTTATGATTCATGGACCATGTGGCAAGCTCAATCCTAACTCTCCGTGTATGATGCAAGGAAAGTGCACAAAATATTTCCCAAAAAAATTCAAAGACCAAACGATTGTTGATGCCGATGGCTTTCCAGTTTACAAAAGGCGAAATACAGGTATCCATGTTGAAAAGAAAAATGTCTTCTTAGATAATCGATATGTGGTCCCTTATAATAGGAATTTTATTGTTAAATATGATGCACATATTAATGTTGAGGTTTGCAATTACTCAAGATCAATCAAATATCTATTTAAGTATGTTCATAAAGGGTCTGATAGAACAACAACAACAATGGAATCTATTGACACTACCGAAGAAATAGATGAGATCAAAACATATCTTGACTGTAGATATATATCAGCAACTGAAGCTTGCTGGAGAATCTTCCAATTTGACATACATTACAGACAGCCAGCCATCGAAAGATTACCATTCCATTTGCCTGGAGAGCATACAGTAGTATTTGAAGAAAATAATTGCACCGAAAATGTGCTCTGCCGACCTGGAATAGAGAAAAAAAAGTTCACTGAATGGTTAGAGACAAATAAGAATTATGAGGATGCGCGTGACCTAACTTATTCTGATTTTCCTACACGTTGGGTTTGGAATTCAAAAGACAAAACATGGACGAGGAGAAAAAATGGCATAGCAATTGGAAGAATTTACTTTGCACATCCTTCAACTGGAGAACGCTTCTACATGAGAATGATGCTCAACTTTGTCAAAGGAAGTACTTTGTTCGAAAGCATTAGAACAGTAAATGGAGTGACATATCCTACTTTTAAAGCTGCATGCTATGCTTTGGGATTATTAGACGATGATAAAGAGTGGATCGATTGCTTGACTGAAGCTTCAATTTGGGCAACCGGAAATGAATTAAGGCATCTATTTGTCATGATACTCATTCATTGTCAGGTTTCTGATGCATCACAACTTTGGAAATCTAATTATACTGCATTGTCAGAAGACATGGTTTCATTACAAAGGAAGAGATTCAGAATGAAGGACCTTCAACTAACTGAACAACAAGTGGAAGCATACACATTGTTCGAAATTGAAGGTATAATGTTGAAGATGGGAAAAAGTCTAAAAGATGTAGATGGAATGCCCCTACCTAATTCTTCTTTGATGAGAGACTCGGGTAATAGATTGGTCAATGAAGAGCTTGACTATGACAAAGATCAATTAGAAATATTGCATGCAAAATCATTTGCTGCTCTAAATCCTTGCCAGAAGTCAGCTTATGAAGCAATAATACATTCTGTGGAGAATGAAGAAGGTAATTTATTTTTTATCAATGGACATGGTGGTACTAGTAAAACATTTCTATGGAATACAATTATTGCAAAGCTCAGGTCACAAACAAAAATAGTATTACCAGTTGCAACTTCAGGTATAGCAGCTTTATTATTGCCTAATGGTAGGACAGCTCATTCACGGTTTCGTATTCCCTTGGATGTAACAGAAGAGTCAACTTGCGAAATTCGACACGGGACCCAATTAGCTGCACTTCTTATGAAAACCTCCTTGATCATTTGGGATGAGGCACCTATGGCAAATAAGTTATGCTTTGAAGCTTTAGATAAGACTTTAAGAGATATTTTAAAAACAAGGTATGAAAATAGTACTACCAAACCTTTTGGAGGACTTACAGTGGTATGTGGTGGTGATTTCCGTCAAATATTGCCAGTTGTCCCAAAGGGTACAAGAGCTGACATTTTTTATTCTTCTCTTAATTCATCCTACTTGTGGTCATTTTTTAAAGTATATCAGCTCAACCAAAATATGAGGTTCTATAATGGAAGTGTCAGTAGCTCCGAGGCTGCTAAAATAGCTTCTTTTGACAAATGGTTGTTGCAGGTTGGAGATGGTACATTATATGATGACATTGATAGAGAATTAATTAAAATTCCTTCTGATATATGCAAAAAACCATCTGAAGATCCAATGAAATCTATAGTGGAAGCTATTTACCCTTCACTTTTGCATAAGTACAATGATCCAGCATATTTGAAAGAAAGAGCTATATTAACGCCAAAAAATGAAATGGTTCATGAGTTAAATGAGACGATTATGAATATTATACAAGGAGAAGGGAGAACTTATTTTAGCTCTGACAATATATGCAAAGCAAGTGTAAACACAAATGATGAAGACCTTCTGTATCCACCTGAATTTTTGCATAGCTTGAAATTTAATGGCATCCCAAATCATGACATACGACTTAAGGAAGGTGTTCCTGTAATGCTACTTAGAAATTTGAATCAAACAGAAGGTCTATGCAATGGCACAAGGTTGATAGTCACCCGTCTTGGTAAATGGTCAATTAGAGGTGACATCATTTGAGGAACAAATATTGGTCAGAACGTAACGATTCCAAGAATTATCATGTCTCCCAATGAATCAAGGTGGCCATTCAAGCTCAATAGACGACAACTTCCTTTAGCCCCATGTTTTGCGATGACAATCAATAAAAGTCAAGGACAATCTCTTAAACATGTCGGCTTATATCTCCCTAAGCAAGTATTCACTCATGGTCAATTATATGTCGCTATCTCTCGGGTCACAACAAGAGAAGGATTGACCATACTAAATGCTGACGATGAGGTGGAAGACAAAACCTTCATAAAAAATATTGTCTACAACGAAGTATTCCAAAATATTACATAATCAACCCATAAATTCAAAGTATCACATTCTTACATTTTATTTAAAATTTAATAAACTTATTGTTGCTACCTCATACTAAAATAATGATTTTCATTTGTATTTTACTTATTCAATAGATAATAAAATATCCCATCTTCAATATGGTGGTCCAGTCTTTTATGTCTTGGCTTCGAATTTTTACCCAATAAGGTATAACTTTTATATTTGTTCAAGATAATACTCATTTTTTTAACAATTTTACATAGCTCAATTATATCATTAACAAATGTTTATCATATATTTTCTTTTCAGGTTGCGTGTCTTTCAATACTTTCAATTTTATTCTTTTCCTATTTTTGTTTCTAATGCATCAAACCAACATTCTGTTTTCATTACCTGTACTATAAAATTTACATTGTGTATTTTACTTATTCTATAAATATGATATTCATTATTGTTTTTAAAGACACATTAAAAAATTTATTTTAAAAAATACTCATTTAATGTAAATATTTAAAAATTACAAAAATAAAAATACTCACATCGTTACAAAGATCTCAAAATATATAATATTGAGTTATATGAACACCGCGCATGCGCGGTATCGTTCCCTAGTTTCTAAATATAGCTAGTGTTTCTCATTAGTTGGAAACATCATTAATTATGGCAAAAAAAAACTAAATTTGAAATTAATGTAGAAAAAATATATTTATCTGTTGGTGACTTGTTATACTAAGTCACTATGTTGCTACACCATCATAATTATTAGTACCCATCTACAAGTAGTAATCGTTGAAAAGTCTTCCATATATATATAATTTAAACCAAAACATTGTGTATAGATTTTTTTTTTAACAAAGTTGTCTTATATATTCATCCAAATTAGATGTTTAAACTCTAAAATATTTATAATATTCACTCATAATAATACTTCCTAAAAAAACATTTTATATATATTTGGAAATTATGTTTTATCTATTAACATTTGTTAATGACTCAATTCATTTAGTTAGAATAAAAAATTTATGAATTAATCAAATGTTTAATTTTTTATTGGATAAAATCAGTAATTATTTATACATATATATATTAAATTTAACTTATACAAATGGAAAACTATTATATTATTTCATATAATATAATATTATATTAAATAATGTGACAAAATGTGATTTGTCACACCTTGTAACATATTATTGAGAGTCATAAAATTGGACACATGTGTGTGCCTAAATGTGACATATTTTGGAGTTACAAATTTGTAACTCCCAAATATTACCCAATAATGTGTATATTATATGTTACACATTTGAGATTGGATTTCATAAAGTTATATGAGAAATGGCTGATAGAGATGTGATTTTAAGTCCCATATTGTGTATGGAAGTTACAAAATCAAGTGGGAATAAATTGGAATGTTTTGGAAAAAAACTAAAAAAATTTGTTGTTGAAAATGACCAAGGGCCGCGGCGCTTGAAACAAGCACCGCAACCCTAGTGGTTGAAAACTTCATACAAATTCGGTTTTGATCTAATTTTGAACGTTTCCAACAGCCAAGTAACTCCCAAATCTTTATTTTAATTCCATAAAATATCCAATTAATCATTGGTAACAGCCATGGGGTTGGTGGAATTTGAAATTCAAAGGGTGTCTCAAAACTCTATAAATAGGAGCCTAATGCTCACTTGTAAGACACCATTTTTCATCCACAAAGCATTTGGCTGAAAAATACACCATAGATGCTTGATAATTCCAGAGAGCTATTTCCTAAAGAGATCCATTAGTGCTTAGAGAATAGGGGGGAAATAAGCTTTTGGACAAAGGTTTTGAACCTTGTTCAAGTTGGTGATCCCCACTACTCTACACTTTGGTTGAGTGTGAGTTTGTGTTTTCCATTGATCTTTTCATTCAGTTGTTCTTCTTGTATTATTATTGTATTGAGTTTGTAATCCTCTTCTTCTATTTCCATTTACATATTTATTGGTATCCTTTGTTTTAGAGTTTTAGTTCTAATAATTCTCTTCTTTCTCTCTTTTCTACATTTACTTGTGTTTACCGAGATTTTCGGAAACCACACTAATGGACATTAGCTAAGAATAATGATATGGAAAGTAGAAGATTAACACAGGATTTTTACGTGGTTGGGGGCGTTAATAAGCCTTAGTCCACGAGTCAGTTGTATTAGAGCTTGGAAAGTCTTTTACAATGGAGTTCTCTCTATGCTTGGACATAGTATTTTTATACAAGTCGAAGAGAGGTCCTTTTCCCAGTGTTCTATTGCCTGTATTTATAGGCTCATGGGAACACTGGGTCTGGGCCGAGCACTACCCGGGCCCATCAGAGATATGGATACTCTTGGCTTCTCTGGTGGAAGCCCAATATAAAAGATAAAACATACATAGATTCAAGACTAATTAAGGTCCAATTGGGTGGCCCAAGAACTATATTTCGCCCGACAAAACGGTGCTTTTGGTCTGGGCACTTCTAGTTACGAGGCAGATTCAGGGGACAAGATCAGTTAGAGTACTTGGCAGTGCAGATTTGAAACAACGGCGTGCAATCCTGAGGTGGCCTTTTCCGCAAGTGAAAAGTAGGGACAACCCCCACGCGGAGTGGGGCAGCTTCAGGGTCACGGACGCTTTTCCTTACCAACCGGGGACGACCTAATCCGGGTTCGTTTACCTTTGTCCCTCTTCGTTTACTGCAGGCCCGGACCGTTTACCAGTGTCCGGGTCCTATTTACGTATACTTCAACGCGATCCTGAGCTCTGTACGTCTCCCGAACAACTGTCCTGGATCGCCATCCCGGACACCGTTTGGGCCCAAGATCGCACTAGGGCCGTGTCCCTTGGACATTCCTGTACCAAGCAGGCTTGGGCCGGGCCCACATTCGAACGCCCAGTCCATGGGCCCAGACCGCCGCCACGGGCCCACGTCAGGAAATGAGGATAACAACTTGTATTGTTGGTCATTGAGTTGTAAACCTATTTACCTATCATCTTGTCCATTGTATTCTTTGCATAGAGTTGTATTTTTTGTTTTTCCACTTTTCCATTGAGCAATAAAATATATTCTCTAACAATCAAAAGATTATTCCTCTTTGTTTTAATGGAAGGGGAGACCATCAAGATCATGAACCAAGACCTAGTGAGGTTGGATAGGTTTGATGGATCCAATTTTACTAGGTGGCAAGATAAGGTGAAATTCCTTTTGACAACACTCAAGATAGCCTACATCCTTGAGTCATCCTTGGTACCTCTAGCTGAGCCATCTGACAAAGACACTCCCGAGGAGGTGGAGAAAAGAAGGAAGAGAGAAGAGGACAACCTTCTTTGTAGGGGTCATATCCTTAATGCCCTATCCGATAGGCTATATGACCTCTATACCAATACCAAATCTGCGAAGGAGATTTGGGATGCCTTGGAGAGTAAGTACAAGGCTGAGGAAGAAGGTATAAGAAAGTTCTTAATTTCTCAATATTTTGAATTTTCTTTCATTGATGGGAAAGCTCTTTTACCTCAAATTCATGAGTTACAAGTGATTGTGAACAAGTTTAAAGTTCTCAAGATTGAGCTTCCCGAGGCCTTCCAAGTTGGTGCAATAGTGGCAAAATTACCACCAACTTGGAGGAGCTATGGGAAAAGAATCCTCCATAAGAATGAGGATTACACTTTGGAAGAGATCCAAAAACATATTAGAATTGAAGAGGAATCGAGAATAAGAGACAAGGGTGTGAATGAGTCTAAAGATGAGACTTCCAAGGCCAATGCGGTTTCACACAAGCATCCAAAGGGCAACAACAGCAACAAAAAGGGTAGTGGGAACCCTTTAGGTCCAAAGAAAGATCATGGACAATTGAAAGACGTGAGAGGTCATTGTTTTGTTTGTGGAAAACCCGGGCACTATGCTAGAGTATGTAGGTACCGAAATGACCCACATGAGAATGAGGTAAATGCTATAGAAAAGGAAGGAGAGATCCTAGCATGATTACCATGTTTATGTGCCTTGTTAAAAAAAAATTATTGTAATAAAGCTTGTACTCTTAAAATCTATCAATAAAATTAAAGTATTATTCTATAATAATTCTTTATTTTGCTATGAGACATTTGTGTGAGACATAAACAAAGTTTCAAAATGAACTTGTTAAAATAATAGGTAAGTGTGTAGACCTATTATTTCATAATGTGATTATTTGTTTGAGAAATTCTCACATTACACTTGTGTTCACATTTTATTTTGTGAAATATATAAAATAAAGCAACCAAGTGAAAATTACTTTCAAATAAGTGTGCCTTGCTTTAGCAAGTAAATGAATCAAGATAAACATTGAGGTTTTTTATCTTGATCTATTGAGTGTTTATCATGAAGCTTAATGACTCACGATGAACTTTGAGAATCATATGTCTAGATTTATCTTGGATGATAAATGACTTATTAGAAATGAAGAGATTTCTATTTTAAAGTGATATTTTATTATCACTATGTGAGAAATGTGGGGGTGATGCTCCAAAGTTAATCAATTTATTTTGTTGTTAATCAATTGATTAATTTGTTCATCCTATCAAATAGGTCATTTGGAATTCCACATTTTAATTCACATTGGCTATATGTGTATAGAATGGATAAATCTAGACATGCTTGGTGTCTAAAGTTACTGTTTGTAATATTTTGATTAAAGAAGGAATTAATTTAAAACATAAAGGAGAATTTTAAAAACAAAGATATTTCTAGAATTAATATTCAAATGTTTATCTTGGATATTAAACTATAAAATAGTAGGGGTGTTGACTGTGGTCAAAATCACTACTTTAAAGGGGTAACTATTTTAATCAAACTATGGCTAGCAACAAAGTTTGAATAAAATAATGAGAGTGTCTAAGTATGCATACATGAGAAAAGAAATGATTCAAATGGAATCAATTTTACATCTCAAGAGATGGGACTTAGACTCCCTAAAGAGATTCACGGTTGATGGTAACCTATCTTAATACTAGTAACCAAACTAGTATTAGGTTCAATAGGTAATAATAAGTCAATCAAGTGAATAGATACTAGTACTCAAATTTTGTCCCATCTGAGATATGAGTACTAGTGTGTTACCAAAATGAGGGTTAAAACCGAAAGGTTTTTTAATAGAACTCAGTCTTGAAAAGACAAGTATTTTAGGGTAACAAAATACTGTAAGAGTTCTACCTATATAGACCTAAGGGTGGTGCTGCCCCTCGTGAGAATTGGGAGTCATTCTCAAGAAAAGTTTATGAATGGAATGTGCACATGGCCATTAACAGTGCAAAAGCGAGACATTGATGTCTCAAGTGAACATAGCAAAGGTATGTGTGTTATCACCAGTTTGTTATCAAGGGATAGTGGTTCAATGCTTCGACAACCAAAATTTCAACGAACTTTGTGATAATTACACTAAGGTAAAATTCAAGTCGAAAGACATTTTACTTTATGCACCAATGCAAAGGTTTCTATAGAGAGTGATTATTTAATCAAGTGGGGGAATATATATTTTAATATAATGTTTGATTGATTAAATAAGTACTACAAAAGTGATTATTTAATGTAGTGGGGGAATGTTATATTATTTCGTATAATATAATATTAGATTAAATAATGTAACAAAATGTGATTTGTCACACAAATGTGATTTGTCACATCTTGTAACATATTATTGAGAGTCACAAAAATTGGACACATGTGTGTGCCTAAATGTGACATATTTTGGAGTTACAAATTTGTAACTCTCAAATATTACCCAATAATGTGTATATTATATGTTACACATTTGAGATTGGATTTCATAAAGCCATATGAGAAATGGCTGATAGATATGTGATTTTAACTCCCATATTGTGTATGGAAGTTACAAAATCAAGTGAGTATAAATTGGAATGTTTTGGAAAAAAACTAAAAAAATTAGTTGCTGAAAATGACCAAGGGCCGCGACGCTTGAAACAAGCGTCGCGGCCCTAGTGGCTGACAACTTCATACAAATTCAGTTTTTATCCAATTTTGAACGTTTCCAACAGCCAAGTAACTCCTAAATCTCTATTTTAATTCCATAAAACATCCAATTAATCATTGGTAACAACCATGTGGTTGGTGGAATTTGAAATTCAAAGGGTGTCTCAAAACTCTATAAATAGGAGCCTAATGCTCACTTGTAAGACACACCATTTTTCATCCACAAAGCACTTGGCTGAAAAATACACCATAGAGGCTTGATAATTCCAAAGAGCTATTTCCTAAAGAGAGAATAAGGGGAAATAAGCTTTTGGACAAAGATTTTGAACCTTGTTCAAGTTGGTGATCCCCACTACTCTACACTTTGGTTGAGTGTGAGTTTGTGTTTTCCATTAATCTTTTCATTCAATTGTTCTTCTTGTATTATTATTGTATTGAGTTTGTAATCCTCTTCTTCTATTTCCATTTACATATTTATGGGTATCCTTTGTTTTAGAGTTTTAGTTCTTATAATTTTCTTCTTTCTCTCTTTTCTACATTTACTTGTATTGTTGGTCATTGAGTTGTGTAAATCCTATAATTGGCATTTTTATAGAAATATCTTTTTTTCTTAAAAGAGAAATTGGTTGATTTAATTGTTTCCTTTTATTATAATTTTCGGAAATATTTGTTTTCCATTTATTATAATTTTCGGAAATATTTGTTTTCTTTTTATTATAATTTTCGAAAAATAGATGTTTTTCCTTTATTATATTGTTCGGATTTGTTTAGAAATATTTGGTTTCCTTTATTTCAATTTTCGGAAACCCTCTTTCCTTTTGTGTGTTTTTTGGTCAATAATATGCTTCCTTATTAAGCATATATTGTCTCATTTTGTTTTATAAAGGAAACAAAAGTTTATTGCAAATATTCTGTACTTACCCAAAGTTATTTTTGGATTATTTGCTGATGTATCTTCGTGCAGCTCAAGGATTACAATCAGGAAACTGGTTCTTAATATCATTAATTATTGTTTCCTTTTTGAGCTTGTTTTGATCCGACACAGGTCTGAGCTGTCCCCACCGATATCGCATCTGTCGGATCAGCATCTTCTAAATAAGGCAACTCTTTGACAATCAAGAATATCTTCTGTGATTCTTGCCTTTATTAGAAGAATTCTTTCTCTGCCTTTATGAGCACGAAAAAGACTCTATAAATAGGGCTCTAAAGGCAGTGAGAAAAGTGAACTCTTTGGTGCATTATTCGTGAGCTTTATTGTAATATTTGTGAGAGTTTCTCTTTGTATTCAAGATCATAAGTATTCACGTGATCTTGTAGAATTATGTGTGTCTAGATTTTAGTGGTGAGCTTATACCATGTTCATGAGTGAATACACATTGTAATTTGAACACAACATTTGTAGTCTTCGGGAGAATATTTTTTACAAGCCTTGCGTCGGGAGGATGCAAGCACTCGCTGACCATTGAAGGGAGTTCAAGTGGTTGAGCGTTTCAATCAAGATCAGATTAGTGAAGAGAAGTATAACAAGTTGCGGCAAATCTCAAGAGGGAGTCTTGTTTTGTTTAAGTCAATGTTTTTGTACTTGTGATTCTTTATTAATTGGTTTTATTCTCTGGGCGTGGCCCCAAGGAGTAGGTTATCCGAAAGGGTTTCTGAACCTTGTAAAAATTTGCTGTGTTCTTTATTGTTTTGCACTGTCTTTTAATTGTGTTCAGTTTCTGTCGTGACAAGTTTGGTTTCTGTCCCGACAGAACTGTAATCTGTGTAAACAGTTAATTACCATTCCGCACTTTAATTAATTTACTTGGCTTAATTAATTTGGTAATTACTAAAAACGGAATTTCAAGTTGTAAACTTATTTATCTATCATCTTGTCTATTGTATTATTTGCATAGAGTTGTATTTTTGGTTTTTCCACTTTTCCATTGAGCAATAAAATATATTCTCTAACAAAAACAAATTAGAATTATGTATTAAATATTATTATAATAATATAGTATAATATTTGAATTTATATTAATATAATTAATAAATATTTAGTTTATCATATTTTTTAATTAGTTTTAAGGATATATTTCCTTAATTTTTTTTAATATTATGTTAAAGTTGGCAACAAAAAAAATTCGTTAAATCAAGGGTTTATACTTTTTTGGACCTTGTGTTTTTTCCCATTATTTGTTTGGACTTTGTATTTTGACAAATTACTTTTTGGACCCTATGTTTTGTAAAATGGTTAAAATAGAACCCTAAACCTGATTTTGGTCAATGTTTTCTCAACTAAAATCACAAATAATTTACCAAACTAACACTTTAGAATAAAAATAAAATCCTTCTGCTTAAAAATTGTGTTGTTATGTTCAATTTTTTTCATCAAAATTAAATTTAGGGTTCTATTTGACCCATTTTATAAAATATGGGGTCCAAAAAGTAATTTGTCAAAACACATAGTCCAAATAGGTAATGAGACACAACACATGGTCAAAAAATGTATAAATCCTTAAATCAATAATCATTTAGATAGACACTTTTTAGATAAAAAATGTGATTAGTATATAATTAGATTATCAATATTAAAAAATAATTTGTTTCTTCCATTTTTTAATTTTGTTCTTATTTTTGTTTAAGAGAATAAACATTTAATTTTAAGATATTTTTTATTTAGAAAAATTATCAAGAAGTACCCATTTTTATTTTTTATTTTTAGCACAATAAAGTATAAGTTTTTTTCATTCTAAATTTCTTCGCAAATGGAGAATTTTATACCAAATGAAAATTAAGAAAAAAATATAAAAAGGAATTTTAAAATTTTAAATGTGTTTAGACAATTTATTTAGAAAAAAAGATTGCACATAAAAATAATATTTATTTTGATTATATGTGTTATATAATCAAATTTACTTGTGCAAGCACAAACATGCAACCGAAAATTCAGCTAGCCCAAACTTGCGACTTTAAATGTGCAAGATGTCATCAGAAAAGAGGTACGAGCAACATGAAGAAATTGGGTGAGGAATATTAGCCAATCACAAGCATTAAAATTATGCAAACTCCTTTCAAAGTACAAAACAATCATAAATGATGTAATTACTTTGTCTTTAAGTTACTCCTTCCAGCAAGAAAGAAATGTTACCGCTTATATTCGTTTTTCTGTATAAATTATTAGCAAATCTTATATCCATTAGTAGTGTTCGTGGTGTGGGTGGTGCGGTTTTTCTCTAATTTTTTGGACCACACCGCATATGCGGTTTGAATCATTTTCCAAATCGCAACCCACACCGCATAGACCTTAAACCGCATAAACTGCACCGCAAAAATACGATGTGGTGCGGTGTGATATGGGCGATTTATACCTATCGCCAAATAATTTAACAATTAAATAATATAATTAAGAGAGATTCATAATAAATCTCATAACCATAGAGTGTTTAACAAAATAATTAAATGTACAACAAGCTAATAAGTTTTAAACAAAACAATAAAAATATAGCAAACTAATAACAAAGAAAAAATGTAATATAAAAATAAATATTATTTTAATTAAGGAGGAATATCTTTAGATTGAAGTAGAATATGTGTTAGCATTCATGAAACATTATATTTTTTTCTAGATATTGTGTATATTATATTATATTATATAAATATTTATGCATTAACTTTTAAATGTAGTAAAATTAAAAAAATATATATAAAAAAGTTAATATATATAATGATGTAGTGCGGTGTGGTTTGAACTGCATTTATAAAATTTAAAACTGTTGACGCGGTTCTTCGCCAACAGGTAATTAAGAGAAGAAGAGAAAGAGATTAGTGCTGAAACTAGAACCGTCACAGATATGAAATCTTAGAGAATGAACTATGTGACTCAAGACACGTTTTTAAGTGGTTCAAAGGTTAAAATCCTTCTACTCCACTAGTCAATATTATTGATGTATTCTGGGTATTTGGTTTACAAAGTATATGGCTCTTCAGAGACTATTTTTTCCAACCCCTATCAACTCCCAGGGTCCCCATATTTATAGGAGAATGCACCTGGAAGTTGGTAGGGAGGTCATCACGTGACCTTACCATTTGTCATATCAACTCTGTAACATTTATGATTAATTCCTAAACCTGACACATAAGTGTGGTCTAATCAGTATGAAAGGAGATAATGGGCTGCACGGCCCAACCCAGTCGTGGGTGTCTGAATGCGCACGTTCCTGATGCGTGCCCGGGAAGTCAGGGAAATATCGGACACGTGATGTCAGATATAAGCACGTTTATCTTGCATGTGTTGACTTTACAAAGGGTCAGAGATCCACGAGCAGCAGCTCGCACAACGAGCTGCTTCATTGGCCCAACCTTCGGCCTTAAGGACTCCTTCCCCCAGTCTTGGGCAGCATTGGCGAGTTCTTGGGGGATACCTCGAGCTAAGTGGGTACGACCTGGAAAACAAAATCTCTGACCTGGGGAAGTTCTCGGACTAATCAGCCCGTGGGAAAACCAGGGCGTACATCTGCCCCCCATGCTCCTGCTCGTGGTATATGACGTCATATATAGAAGACCACAGTAGGGGCTTTTAGACTTCCCTATAACCCTTCACATTCCACTTTTTGTGCAGGCGTCTGATACGTGGAACGTCGTGGGTGGTGACGGTACGTTTTACGAGAACCGCATTTAATGACCTAGCCTATTGCCTAGCCGTCGTTTCATATTTCGAGTGGAAGGCCTCGGATCCCTCACTAGGGCCATCCAAGAGCCTTCTTCACGTGATATTTCCCTTATATAAAAAGGGGGTGGCCATCCTACGCACGGACCACCCCTTCATTCAAATATTTCCCAAATCTCTTTCCTTCTTCCTTCTCTGACTTTCAGAAGGACGAAACCCTCGGCTCTACTGCCACTATTTTCCTTGTTCTCGAAGCTTAGGCGCACGAGTTCCTCCAAAGCTTTGGAAGCTACTGCACCGACGAGGCTCCTGCCAACGCAACACTCTCGTTTACCGTCCAGCCATATACTGTAAGTTTTCTGACCCTGTTCATATTGAAAGCATGCCACTGTAGTTTAGGTGAGAATTTTTACTGTAGCCGCATGCACGGGTTTTCTGGGTTGCAAGGGTAGGAGGGTGACAGCCCCTTTTAGGCTAGGGCACGCTTGCTGTAGGAAATCGCCTTAGAGTATGGGTTTCAAGATGCTCCTCCAAAAACAATTTCTGGTTAGGATCATTAGGAATTTTGGGTGCAAAACCGGGTAGCTTAGGGGATACGCTTTAAAAGCGGTTTTGCAACGTTCTGCCTGTTGAAACTTCCCCCCAAGGAAAATTTTTACTCTGAACCCCCTGACACACGAATTCCGAGTAATCTGGGATCTGTTGGGAGCATATGCGCGTGTTCATTGAACCGCGTGGTTCCACTCTCCGCGGGCTGGGCTTACCTCAGCTCGTGTTAATAATGATTGCTTCGTCCTTCTGCTTGGGTCGCATTTTCTAAAGTGTTTTCTTTTGTTCGATAGGCGACCAGATGGCTCCAAAAAGGAATCTGCCTCAGAAGAACGTGGGAAGCTCGATCTCTCAGCAAGAGAAAGGAAAGGCGGTGATGCCCAGCTAGCCGATCCCCCACTTTGGGCCGGCCGTGGAGAAACAAGTCGAGGTGGCCCCCGACGCATTCTTTGAGGCGGAGAGGATCGTCTCAAAGGTGACCGACCAGGCGAGGATCAATAAACTTTTCCTCACCCACAAGATCCCACTGGGGAAGGCTTCAGTCATAGCCCGACTTGCTGCGGAGGGCGAGCGGAGCTGTACGCCGCTAGACGAATCGTTCGCGGCCTGGAGCGGTGAGCACTTCAAGGCAGGGGCCTTCCTCCCCCTGGACCAGTACTTCGCTGACTTTCTGAACTACGTGGGGCTGGCCCCATTTCAGCTCCCCCCCAACTCCTACCGTCTGTTGGCGGGGTTGAGGTACTTGTTCAAGAAGAAGGAGTGGGAGGTCCCTACTCCTGCTGATATTTTATATTTCTTTTGCCTCAAAGCCAGCCTGGATCAGCGGGGGCGAGGTGACGGGTTTTACTATTTAACCCGTTTTCCAAATACGGCGGCGGTCATCGAGCTGCCAAGCCATCTAAGTGACTTCAAGGACCAGTTTTTCATGTCAACTGGGTTCCGGAACTGTGAGCACCACTACTTCAATCTTCCTCGTAAGTGAACCCTGACCCTAGCTCGCCTTTTAAGTTTTGTTTAATTTTAGCTCCCCCGTATTCCATTCTGACTCCAGCCCAATCTTGCAGCCATCTACGCGAGGACCGAGAAGTCTGCGACCCTCGGGGGTCAATATGAAACACTGGCGGGCTTGCCCCCCAGTGAAAAGGACTACCGCGTGCTCGTGACGGACGAGACGATGGTGTTCTGCAAACTGATTTTTCCAAATCAGACTCTGAACCTGAAGAGGCTCCGGCGGCCGCCCCCAGCTTGCGCAAACAGACCTATCACCGTGGAGGAGGTCGCGGAAGAGGAGGACGATACAGCTGAAGTTCCACTCGTGAGGAATAGAAAGAGGACCTTGGAGGTCGCTCAGGGGATGGATGAGGAGAGGATCCAAACCGGAGCAGCCGCGGGTCCTTCCGGTCAAGGTAACCCTTATTTGTTTAAGAATGTAGATAGGGCCACTGCAGACCCCCGGCTGGTTAGGTTCAATCCTAGGCAGATCGTCCATCGTCACGGGAGGGACCCGGACCTGAATACACTCCTGCTCCATTGTGTTGACCGGCTCGTGCTGGATCACCAAGAGAGCTGGCCTAGGGGTACCATAGTAGTAGATAACACCCTAGCTTTTAGGTCGATCCTTTTTGAGGAGTATGGGACCAACTTACGCACATGGTCATCACTTCAGAGGGGTGCCTATGCCCCGGGGTTTAGACAGTATGTAGAAGAGTCAAGCCCCGAGTCAGAACCGGACCTAGAATCCGCGCCAGTTCGTGAGATAATTGTCCTAGGCTCTTCCAGCTCTGGGGGTAGGGCTCCCTTAATATTCGTATACTTTTTTGCTTTTAACCTCTGCATGTTTGCTAACTTGTAATAACCATGTTTTTGTCTTTGGCAGAAGAGATGTCTCAGCCCAAGGGTAATCTGCGGGGTGTAGTCTTCGGCGGGAATCCCCCAGCAGGGCCAAGGCTGAAAAGGCTCCGAGAGTCCAAGAGCGCGGCCGGGGCCTCCACCAAATCCCCGGCTAAGGAGAAGGAAAAGACCCCGCCATCCCAGGTCGAGGGGGCGATCCTTCCCGACCCTAGAGCAGGCCACATGCCCCCGCCACCCCAGCGATCTCCACCATCCACCCAGGACGTGGTACTGGAGGTCGGGGCTCCCAGGCTCCCGGACGTACGCATACCGGTCGACTCCCATGATTTGGGAAAGATCCTCGAAGCATTCCGGGGGACGGTGTATGAGTCGGCGAGCTATGCCGTCGGCCGCTTCTACAAGCTCAAAGAGAAGGATCTCCGGGCTATCGAAGCAACGAGCCCGGTCCGAGTCATAGAGTTTTCGCTGGACATGACTTTAACGGTAATCTGCCCCACTCTTTTAAAGCTGTAACACTTACACAATGCCTTGTTTTTCCACTTAGCCAACTTATCCTTCCTTTCTTGCAGGGCATTACTGTCGCTCATCGAGGTATCGCCAGGACCAAGGCTCAGCTCGAGGAGATGGAGGCTGAGCGCCAGGCCGCCCTTCAGGAAGCTCAGGCGGCGAAGGATGCGCTGGCGGCTGCAAAGGCCGAGCTAGAGAGGAGCCGCTCAAAGAACCGAGAACTTGAAACCTCCCTTGCCACTTCGCGAGCAGATCTCGAGGCAGCGAAGACCGAGGCCCAGACTGCCTTGGAGGCCGCCCTGGAAGCCGAGCGGGCCATCTCGGAGCAGTCGATGCAGGACCTGTTCTATCACTGTTGGGCCCATAACCTAGATGTTGACTTCTCTTTTATGCCACCGGATCTCTGGGCTATCATGCTGCCGAAACTCCAAGCCCGCCTAAACACAGAGGTACCGCCCTCGGAGACTGGGGAAGCCTCTGGCGCGGCAGAGCAGGGCGAGACCACGACCTCCAAAGGGCCAGCTGATGGGGCTTAGGGCACTTCTCCTTATGCATTTGTGATTATTTTTATTTTGTCTTTGTAACCTTTTAATGAGGTGTTTTCATCTCGAGACGATTTACTTGGTCACCTTAACTTATATATATATATTTTTTATATAAGTTTAATTCATGCTAACCGTTATTTATATCCCGAGCTCTTTAAGAAAGAGCCACGACCAATAAACTTAAGTTAACTTCTTAAGTTTTATGACCCGGTTAAAACCAGGACCTTATTTTGAAAACTTAGTTCGTGTTAACTTTTATCCATATCTCGAACTCTTTAAGAAGAACCATGATCAATAAATTTAAGTTAACTTCTAAGTTTTATGACCCGGTTAAAACCAGGAACTTATTTTGAAAACTTAGTTCGTGTTAACTTTTATCCATATATCGAGCTCTTTAAGAAGAACCACGATCAATAAATTTAAGTTAACTTCTAAGTTTTATGACCCGGTTAAAACCATGAACTTATTTTGAAAACTTAGTTCGTGTTAACTTTTATCCATATCCCGAGCTCTTTAGGAAGAACCACGATCAATAAATTTAAGTTAACTTCTAAGTTTTATGACCCGGTTAAAACCAGGAACTTATTTTGAAAACTTAGTTCGTGTTAACTTTTATCCATATCCCGAGCTCTTTAGGAAGAACCACGATCAATAAATTTAAGTTAACTTCTAAGTTTTATGACCCGGTTAAAACCAGGAACTTATTTTGAAAACTTAGTTCGTGTTAACTTTTATCCATATCCCGAGCTCTTTAGGAAGAACCGCGATCAATAAATTTAAGTTAACTTCTAAGTTTTATGACCCGGTTAAAACCAGGATAGGACTTAGTTCGCGTTAACCCTTATTCATAGATAAGAGTCAACATCTAAGTCGTTAAGGAGACCTGGTTATATCCAGGTACCATATGCCCCCCAAGTAACTGGGAAAGGGTCTTTCGTGGTTACTCTAAAATCACACTTGCAAATAAAAAGAAACATTTGATTCTTATTTATACATAGAAAGTGGCCTTCCAGGCCTTACAAGTGGATCATTGATAGTATTTCTTTAAGTGGATGGCATTCCAAGTCCGCGGGATCGCCCCTCCATCAAGTCGAGCTAACTTATAAGTTCCCTCCTCGATGATTTCGATAACCTGGTATGGTCTTTCCCAGTTTGGTCCCAAAACCCCATCTTTGGGATCTTTTCCGGCCAGGAAAACTCTTCTTAGGACCAAATCGCCAACACTGAAGGCGCGTTTTTTGACCTTGGTGTTGAAGTAGCGAGTGATCTTCTGCTGATAATGGGCGAGTTGGAGTTGTGAATCCTCCCGCCTTTCATCAACTAGGTCTAGGGAATGGCATAGGAGTTCGTGGTTCCGGTCTTGGTCGTAGGATTGGACTCTATGCGACAGAACTTTAACCTCCACGGGGAGGACGGCTTCACTCCCAAAGGCTAGGGAGAAAGGAGTTTGACCCGTGGGAGTTCGATGCGAGGTCCGGTACGCCCACAGGACCTGGGGGAGCTGGTCTGGCCAGACCCCTTTTTCCTCGTCTAGCCTCTTCTTGAGGCTTGTCTTTATAGTTTTGTTCACAGCCTCGACCTGGTCGTTCGCCTGGGGATAGGCCACGGACGAGAAAATTTTCACAATTCCGTGCCTTTCACAAAATTCGGTGAACAGATCGCTGTCAAATTGGGTGCCGTTGTCGGAGACGATCTTCTTAGGAAGGCCAAATCGACAGATGATGCTTTTCACCACAAAGTCGAGTACTTTCTTCGATGTTATTGTCGCCAATGGCTCAGCTTCGGCCCACTTAGTGAAGTAGTCAATGGCTACCACGGCGTAACGGACCCCGCCCTTCCCGGTGGGTAGGGCGCCCACTAGATCTATTCCCCAAACAGCAAATGGCCACGGAGCCGAGATCATTTTTAGCTCGACCGGAGGAGCTCGGGCAACCACAGTGAATCGCTGACACTTGTCGCACCTTTTCACGTACGAGATTGAGTCTTTGGACAAAGTCGGCCAATAATAACCTTGCCTGAGAACCTTTAAGGCTAGGCTTTGCCCCCCAGTGTGGTCTCCACATAATCCTTCGTGGACTTCCTGCAGAATGGCCTTCGCTTCACTTGGGAGAACACACCGGAGGAGAGGTAGGGAGTGCCCACGTCGGTACAACACTCCTTCGACTAGCGTATATCTAGGAGCTTGATAAAGGACTCGTCGTGCGTCGTTACGCTCTTCGGGTAACCTGCCTTCGACGAGATACTCAAGAATGGGAGTCATCCAGGTCGGCCTAATATCAATCATCTTGATCTCTGCCCGATCTCCCTCTATACTTGGATTTTCCAAAAATTCTATTGGCACCAACCCCAGGGTTTCTGCCTCTCCCGAGGTGGCGAGTTTGGCGAGAGCATCTGCGTTGGCGTTCTGCTCCCGAGGTATCTGTTCGATCGACCCTCGCCCGAATGTGGCCAGCTCGGCTTTTACTTTTGCCAAATAGGCAGCCATCTTGGGTCCTCGCGCCTGATACCCTCCCAGAATCTGGTTCACCACGAGCTGGGAGTCACTGAAGCACTGGACGGAGCTTGCTTTTAGCTCACTAGCTACCCTCAGCCCAGCCAATAAAGCCTCGTACTCTGCCTCGTTGTTAGACGCCTTGAACCCGAACCTTAGAGCCGAGTGGAATCTATGTCCCTCGGGGGATATCAGGATGATTCCGGCCCCAGAGCCGTTCTCGTTAGATGAACCATCAACGAAGATCTTCCATGAAAAATGTGGGGAAGCGACCTGAGGCAAGCCTTCTGATGGATTCTCCTGGAATCCCGTGCACTCCGCCATGAAGTCGGCCAAGGCCTGACTTTTTATGGAAGTTCGTGGAGTATAGAAAATCTCGAACTGACTGAGTTCGATCGCCCACTTTAGCAAACGTCCCGATGCTTCAGGCTTTTGCAACACCTGCCTTAGAGGCTGATCGGTCATGACGTGCACCGAGTGGGACTGGAAATATGGTCTGAGCTTTCGCGAGGCTGTGATTAGGAAAAACACCAATTTTTCCATCAGTGGGTATCGCGACTCTGCTCCGAGGAGTCTCTTTCTGATGTAGTAGACTGGCTTTTGAACTTGGTCCTCTTCTCGCACTAGCACGGCGCTTGCTGCATCCTCAGTGACGGCCATGTATAAATAAAGAGGTTCTCCTGCCCTGGGCTTGGACAGCACGGGCGGCTCAGCCAGATGTGCCTTCAAGTCGAGGAATGCGCTTTCGCATTCTACTGTCCACTCAAACTTCTTGTTTCCCCGGAGTAGGTTGTAGAAGGGCAAACACTTGTCGGTTGATTTAGAAATGAACTGGTTGAGTGCTGCCACTCTTCCTGTGAGGCCTTGGACGTCTTTTCGCGACCTGGGGGAAGGAAGCTCGAGCAGTGACCTGATTTTGTCGGGGTTTGCCTCGATTCCTCGGGTATTGACTATGAACCCCAGGAATTTCCCTGATGCGACACCGAACGTGCATTTATGAGGATTGAGCCTCATGCCGTATTCTCGTAGTATTTTAAAACATTCTTCCAGGTCGGGAACATGGTTGTCGGCAGTCTTTGATTTGACAAGCATGTCATCAACATACACCTCCATGTTCTTTCCGATCTGGTCCGCGAACATTCTGTTTACTAGCCTCTGATAGGTAGCTCCGGCATTCTTCAGACCAAATGGCATGACTTTATAGAAATAGACATTCGTTGGGGTCATGAAGCTGGTATGCTCCTGGTCCTCCGGGTTCATCGCAATCTGATTGTAGCCTGAGTACGCGTCCATGAAGGACATGAGCTCGTGCCCCGCCGTGGCATCCACCAGCTGATCGATCCTTGGTAATGGAAAGCAATCCTTGGGGCAGGCTTTATTCAGGTCGGAGAAGTCAATACAGGTTCGCCACTTCCCGTTGGGCTTTGGAACCAGCACGGGATTAGCGACCCAAATTGGAAATTTGGCTTCGCGGATAAAGCCACACTTTTTGAGCCGGGCCACTTCTTCTTCAAGGGCTTCGGCTCGGGTCGTTCCTAAACGCCTCTGCTTTTGGGATTTGGCAGGAACACTTTTATCCAGGTGGAGTGTGTGCATGATGACACTCGGACTAATCCCCACCATGTCCTCGTGGGACCAGGCGAATACGTCCAAGCTATTCTTCAGAAATGCAATCAGCTCCGCCTTTCTCTTGTCGCAGAGGTTCTTCCCAAGCTTAACCGTCCGTGACGGATTTTGTTCGTCAATGTTCACCTCCTCGAGCTCCTCAATAGCCTGGAGCTCGGATCTGTCCTCGCCTACTCGGGGGTCAATGTCCTCGCTCAAGGCGATCTTTTCTTCTTCGGTCTTCTGAGGTTTTTCAATCTCAGGAGCCGCCAAGGGTCCCTGAGATTCCTCATTTCCCTGAATGGCCATTGCCAGCTGCCCGGGTTTAGACTTTCCCTTCATGGAAATGCTGTAGCATTCCCTGGCAGCGAGCTGATCGCCCTTGATGGTACAGATTCCTGTTGAAGTAGGGAACTTCATTGCGAGGTGTCGAACGGAAGTGATGGCTTCGAAAGCTATGAGCGCAGGTCGTCCCAAAATGGCGTTGTAGGCAGTGGAGCAGTCAATGACCACGAACTCAAGTAGCTTGGAGACTGCCCGAGACTCTTCTCCTAGGGTGATCACCAGCTCGATCGTCCCTATCGCTGCTGATCCTTCTCTCGAAAATCCATATAGCATCATCGAGGTTGCCTTTAGCTCGGCGACAGTCAGACCCATCTTTTCTAAGGTGGATCGGAATAGGAGGTTCACCGAGCTCCCATTTTCCACCAACACTCTCCTTACTTTCCGGTTGGCGAGCTGGACTGCTACGACCAAGGGATCGTTATGATGGAATCGGACATGGCCTGCGTCTTCCTCCGTGAAAGTTATCTGTTGTTTCTCTAACCGTTGCTGTTTGGACTGACGTTGCTCCGGGACGAACTCCGCTCCGTTATGAGCCTTTAACTCATTCACATACCTCTTCTGTGCGCCTCTGCTCGTGCCAGCCATATGCGGCCCTCCAGAGATGGTGGATATCTCTCCCTCGATCACGGGAGGAGGGACGTCCTGATCTACCCGAGGCCCGGGCTGATTGGCTGGGACTTCTGGAGTTGGTTGACCCGCTGGGACCCTGTTTCGCGAATATTGCGCCAAGGGGCCTGCTCGGATGAGAGTCTCGATTTCATCTTTTAGATGCCTGCAATCGTCGGTATTGTGGCCGATGTCGTTATGGAAACGGCAGAACTTAGAAGTATCTATCTTTCCCTTGTGGTGTTTCAATGGCTCCGGCCTCTTCCAGGGGACCCGAGCAGCGTTGGCCAGGAAAATATTTTCCCTGGACTGGGTGAGCTCGGTATATGTTGTGAACACGGGCTTGAATTTATCCACAGACTTATTCTTCTTTTGACCCTGCTCGCTGTTTTCAACGTTTCCCTTTCTTTTGCCACCGCCGGGCTGGTTGTTCTGCACGTCGCTGGGGATTGCCACCGCGATCTCCGTCCCTGCCCCAGCGGGCTTCTCGGGAACCTGGCTGGTCCCCGCAGCTGAAGCTTCAGCTTCTTCTAAGTTTATCCATTCTTGGGCTCTGTTAAGGAATTCATTAACCGAACCGACTCCCTTCCTTTGAATATCTTTCCACAGGTCTCCTCCGACCAGGATTCCGGTTCTCATGGCCATGAGCTTAGAGCTATCGTCAGCGTTCCGAGCTCGAGCAGCGACATTCGCGAATCTGCTCAAGTAGGCTTTTAGCGTTTCACCGGGCTGTTGTCTCACGTTAGCTAGGGAGTCTGCCTGGGTTCGGGCGGCCTGGGAGGCGCGGAATGCCCTTTTGAAGTCAGCTGAAAAAGTCTTCCAGGAACTGATTGACTGTCTTTTACTTTGCTTGAACCACTGCCTGGTAGGTCCGATCAGTGTGGAAGGAAAGATCAAACAACGCAGCTCCGGGCCAATGTTATGAGCCATCATTAGGGTGTTGAACATCCCCAAATGATCCGACGGGTCCCCGTCCCCGTTGAACTTTGACAAATGGGGCATACGAAAACCAGATGGGTAGGCCGTCGCTACTATATTGGGGGCGAAGAGTTCCATTTCGTCGCCCGAATCATACTCGTCTTTTTCTTTTTCTGTTAGGATCTTTCTCATCAGCTCCTCCATCTGAGTTAGGCGCTCGAGGGTTTTGTCCTGAGATCCTGGATTATTCCGGGGCTGTTCCACAGCTCCGGACCCATTGTACACATTAGGTGGGTTGTTGCCCCTCCTATCTTGAGATAGGTTATTTGGGACATTCCCTCCGTTACGTACTTCAGATCGGACCCCCGCCGAGCGGGCCTGCCTACCATCTTCGGTTCGATCGTCTCTATGAGAGTTGAGGTGATCTCGGAGGTCGCCTCCCTGTGTAGTCTGGTGACTTTGTGCCGAACTCAGTCGCTGACGCAGGTCTCCTCCCGACAGATCACTCCTGCGACTACCGGTCCAGTGGCTCCTGCTGGATAGGCTTGGAGTGCGTCTTTGGCGGTTACGATCTGATCCTTCCCCGGGCACCCTGCTGCGCCAGGAAGGCCCAGTCGACGGCGGGTCTCTCCTACTACTCTCGTAGGCTGGGATGTCCCGAAAGGGCTGAGGAGATGGGTATCTGATTGGAGAAGGAGGATGCTTGACTGGGGAGGCGATCCTAGTTCCGTCCGTACGGATCAAATTTGGCGGGGGCCTTTCGGCCCTGCCAGCTTGCTCGTCCTGCACAGGGCGAGCTGGACGAGGTGCAGGATGGTCTTCTGGGACGGGCTGGCGCTGCTGGCCCGCCCCGGATCTCCTTTGGGAGCTTCCTCAAGCTCTCCTGGGCGCCCTCGAGGAAGGTTGAGAGCTAGGGGTTGACGTCTTAACCGAACGGCTGTATTCCTGTTGTCTGACCCCAGGCATTTCCCTGAAGTTTGCCTCTTGATGGTGTGATGAAGGGGTGGAGTTGGCTGCATGAGGCCTATCTGAACGGCCATGTCTGGACTGATTACTCCGGCGAGACTTAGGAGCCTCACCTTGCCTCTCTCCAACGTTAACGTTGGTTGTGAGAGGGGGTAGTCGGGCCAGAAAATCCTGGATTTGCCGATCGGCTGTTGCTAACTGGCTCCTCAGTTGAGCATTCTCCATCTCCACCGCAGTATAATAACACGGGTTCGGATTAGGTGGCCGGGGTGCTGAGCTACCAGTATCGTCCTGGCCCGCCGGCTGCTTTCGTGGCCTCTGCTGGACTTCAGGAATTTGCTCATCAGGGATGACAACATGGTGGGCCTCCTGCCCATCATGCTGTTCTGTTTCGTTGCCATGCTTGGATCGAGTGGTCACCATAGTTGGATGTTTGTGGTAGCACTAATCGAACTTGCTCTCAACGAAAGCACCAAACTGTTGACGCGGTTCTTCGCCAACAGGTAATTAAGAGAAGAAGAGAAATGGATTAGTGCTGAAAGTAGAACCGTCACAGATATGAAATCTTAGAGAATGAACTATGTGACTCAAGACACGTTTTTAAGTGGTTCAAAGGTTAAAATCCTTCTACTCCACTAGTCAATATTATTGATGTATTCTGGGTATTTGGTTTACAAAGTATATGGCTCTTCAGAGACTATTTTTTCCAACCCCTATCAACTCTCAGGGTCCCCATATTTATAGGAGAAGGCACCTGGAAGTTGGTAGGGAGGTCATCACGTGACCTTACCATTTGTCATATCAACTCTGTAACATTTATGATTAATTCCTAAACCTGACACATAAGTGTGGTCTAATCAGTATGTAAGGAGATAATGGGCCGCACAGCCCAACCCAGCCGTGGGTGTTTGAATGCGCACGTTCCTGATGCGTGCCCGGGAAGTCAGGAAAATATCGGACACGTGATGTCAGATATAAGCACGTTTATCTTGCGTGTGTTGACTTTACAAAGGGTCAGAGATCCACGAGCAGCAGCTCGCACAACGAGCTGCTTCATTGGCCCAACCTTCGGCCTTAAGGACTCCTTCCCCCAGTCTTGGGCAGCATTGGCGAGTTCTTGGGGGATACCTCGAGCTAAGTGGGTACGACCTGGAAAACAAAATCTCTGACCTGGGGAAGTTCTCGGACTAATCAGCCCGTGGGAAAACCAGGGCGTACAAAAACTGCATCACACCGCGCGATTCGGCAAAAATACAAACCACAACCATACCGCGAAGGGTTCTAAACCGTAAATTGCAGTACGATGTAGGCAGTTTGTGCGGTATGTATGATTTTATGAACACCTCTAATATCCACCAAAATTATAATTGTACCCAACTCACTTGAAATAATAGAATAATAAAATAATATACGAATATAGCTTTATTTTCTTTTTTTATAAATGAAATAGGATCATAAGTAAGTATAGCATACCTTGTTTCAACCCTATTTATTTTTTTCATCCATAGTCAAATGTCTCCCCAACTAAAGAATTTAATTTAATAAATATTCATCTTTTCTTAGAGTGATAATTATTTTTTCTTCTTGAATAGACAAAATCTCTTTCTATGCAAGGAAAAATCAAAATGAATAACATTAGGAACACTCATTTCTTACAAACATATTTGAACCAATCTCCAAATAATAGTGATACAATTTAGACTTATTGGCAACTTGAATAGTCTTAATTGTCAAGGATAATCATTTAATTTTCTTTTTAGAACAGTACCATAGAAAGAAGTATTGGTTTAACATCTTAAGAAATTCATTTTTTTAAAACGAAGAAAAAAGAAATAATGAATCCAAGATATTGTGCTCCCAAATTCAACGACTTTTACCAGTAATCCATGATTAGCAAAAAAGTATGGTTGAAAATCAAACCATTTTCAGCATAAAATTAGTTTTGGAATTTCTTATGCATAAATCATTTAAAAGCACTATTCTTCTTAGGCCAACCATTTCAATGCAGAAATATCTTCCTATCATATAGGCCAGCTTCAACATCAAATATTTACCACACCTCTTTCTGCATATTCACCAGCCAAGTTAGGCTAATACCTTAGATCAATGTATTCAATATGAAGAGCCCAAGTAATTTAGTGTACATACAAAGAAAACGAATTCAAAGCATGTCTCTATTCCATGTTGGGAGGAGTTACCTAAGACAGAGCAATAGTAGGATTATCCAAAACCTGGGGGCATGAAATACTATGAAGGTAAAAACAGCACAAGTTATTCTCAACAATCAAAAAGTTATTATCTTAAACTCATTTCAATTCGGTACATTAACTGAAAAGGAAACCAAAATTCCCTTTTTCACAGTTAAACATACCGCCACATTCACCGAGTGCCCCCTTTCTTCTGTTTTGCTTGCTCAATAAGGGGCTTCAATTGCTTCTTTTCAGCAAGAAGCTTGAGGAAGTTAAACAAAAAGGGTATGTAATTGTGTTTCCTTCTTATGTTTTCAGTTCTCCATTTCTTGAATTTTTCCTCCTCTATCAAAATCTTCTCTGTGGCACCCTCAATCCCAGAATTCACTTCTGAAAGAGATTTGTTTAGTGCTTCAAATTTACTATTGTCGACTGGTCTGTCTGACTGCAAGGCAGTTATTTGCTGCAAGATTCGCTCCCTCTTTTTCTGGAGCTCCTTGAGTTCAGCTGTGTATATCTCTTTCCTGTTCTTGATAACAGCCATGAGGTTAAATCTTATTTCACTTTTGGCGTACTTCTCGATGCGTTCCTGGATTACTGGTTGCACCATCTGAAGCCAATCCTGGTCACCTTGCCCAACAGGGCACTGTCCAAGACTAATCGGTCCCTCCTTTAAACCATCAAGCTCGTATAGAACACCATCAACAGGCAGATAGCTTATGAAATGGTATACATCATCATCTTTGCCAGCAGCCTTCTGCTCCTCAGGAACAAAAGGCTCAGGTCTTGCAAAACTATTATGGGCAGTTCGTATAGATTCACTGTTATTAATTGCCAAACCTTTGAGTTCGGGCGGAAAATTCTTCGAAAAATCTTTCAGTTTGGTTAGTTCAGGTCCAATGTCAATATCTGGACAGTTCATCAAGATGGACAAGATTGCTTGAGTTGCACAAGCATTATTAATAACCTAAAAGAAGATGGAGAGACATTAGATAAAGATTACAGAATGGACTTCCAGAGCAGCACATACAAGTTTTATGAAACTAACCTGGCTAGCAAAGAACAAGTTAGGATTGGGATCCTTAATTACAGGGCGTTCATCCTTTTCACCTGGACGCCATTTGAATAGGAATATCAAACCATATACTGGCCTGTAAATGAGAAAGAATTAATTAGTAGTTGTATTAGAATTGTAATTTTGAACAATTGACCACCACAAACAATTGGCTATATGGATTTTAAATTATAAAAACAATACAAACTCACTTTAGGTTGTTCAGAGAATCAATGTCCAATGAATATAACTCCTCAACCTGCCAAAAATATACAAAATCATCATAACGGTAGAAAGTAAGATCTCTAGAAAGATTCAACCGTTAAAGAGAAAACTGTCACAAAACTAGCATTTATAAGTGAAATATTATAAAAACTTAGAAGTATATGAGCCGCAAGCAAGATTAGAGCGTAATAATGTTATATTTAAATGTCATATTATTGGATTAAAACTTACTTGCACGCCTTTCACTTGCATCTGCTGGATAAGTTCTGTAAATACCCCTGAAATACAAACCAAAATCATTAGAGAAAGGTACTTCTTCTCACATTTGGACAACCTACAACTCACAATACTCGTGTACAGACAAATACAGAATCACTCATATCCATTGCATATAACTACTATAAAACTGCTGCTACCTCAAATTTAGTGGAGCGGGGAAACATTATCAGGGGATTGAAATAGAAATTATACACTCCACCCACATAGTTGGCCGAGTACAACTTTAGAATTTAACCGGCAACACATATCTCAGATGGCATGTAGCATCACCATCAGAATTTAACCAGTATACTTTCTCTCTCGAGACATTCTAAAATTTATTTGTAAATAAGAAAAAAATGTTCTTCAGTTTTCTCCAAGATATATTAGTTTTGTCTTCTATTTAACTTAGAAGCGACTTCAACTGCATAAAAATTAAGACCCTGTGAAAGATAAAAAGTTGTGCTCCTATGTATATCCAGAATACCCCACAACTAGTAGGTCCATTTTGATGTCAGTAAAATACTAACTTTGTCATTGGTTGGTGTCGATGGAAAAGTTTCACATGATTAACAACAAATGAGCATAGATCACTAGTGATACCACCTGCCTCTCATTAACATTTATTTTCCAACAAGTATAGAATCATCAAGAGACAGAAGCTAAAACAGAAGCCTTCCTGGTACACAAAATACATAAGATAGCTACTCAAAAACCCCAACCCATCTAAAAGTCTGCAGGCAAAGGGTATGTACAACAATTTGCAGAACGAAAACACATATATAAAATGACCAAAAAAGTATTAAAATTCATCCATGTGATTAAAATAGCACAATAATGTAAGATTTAGCAGTGACCAATTAAAGGAGAGTTAAACAGAGGACAAAAGTCACAATGATACAATACTCGTTATCTAGTAATACCCAAAATCCATCTCTCTCCACCCAACAACTAGCTCAACTTATTATTTCCAAAAAACAAAATCTTCAACCCCAACTTGCCCAACATACACAGTAAAATATATAACATAGAAAATACCCCTATTTTTCTTAAACATATGCAGAAACTAGAAATGAAGACAATAATGACCAATAAGGGTTATTCATACGGAATTATTTGTCTATCTACCATAACACGATTCATTAAAGAAATGTATGCCGTAAAGTCTTGGAGGATATAAAGGGAATGGTATAAGCATACCTGGGTCAGACTCAATCGTGCACCAAGACATGCTGTCGAATCTTCTATCACAAACCAACAAAAAAGACAAAAATCAAATCAAATTTCATAATACACATATCTATATAGAAATAAGGCTTGAAAATTTGAGTACAAATTCTCAACCTACAAACTCATGTTTAATCAATGTATAATTGAAAATTTTAGCATTGGCAACCAAAAAAATCAATAGATTACCCAATATTACAAATTAATGAGTGAGATAAAAGTAACAGAGAGCCAAATTAACCCAAAACTCCATCGATAACAAAATATACTATAATATAATCCCAAAACCAAATTATGGAGATTGCATAAAAAGTATTTCCAACTGCACCGCTTTAAGAACCCACTTCCCTAATTTATTTTTTCTTCAGTAAAGTTCCAATTTTTATTTAAATGGGTTTAAGAAGACTGCAAAAAAGACAGAAAAAATCCAAGGTATGAAAGTGGAGGGTAATGGGTGTGGTGGTAGTATTAACCATTTTAAAGAGCAAAAGACAGTGTTGAAAGGGTGAAAGAGAAAGAGAGAGAGAAGTCACCAGAAAATGAGATGAGAAGAGAGAAGGTTTCTTGCTCTCTTTCTTCTGCCTTCTTCGTATGAATTTACTCTCTCCCCTCTTCGCCTTTATGCTTCGCCCAGTCTCTGTCGCCTAGTGTGCAGCTGCGGCTCTAGCAGAACACTTTATTTTTTTAATAAATAAAAAAAATATTTTTCATAAAAAGCAATGTGTTTTAATTTTAAATATTTGTGAAATAAAGTAATGATTTAAATAAAATAAATAAACTTAATATTTTCACACTAAAAAACCGCTCCACCTTAACAGAAATATGCATGTATTGTAGTTAAATTAATAATAATCAACTTGTAACGAACGTCACTTTAATTTTATAATTTTTTATTCAAAATCATATAACCTCGTTACAATCTCATATTTATTATGTCAATCATTTTCAAAATAAAAAATAAAATCTTAACCTTACACATTTTTTAATTTTATATTTTAATTAAATTTAAATTATATATAATTTTGATATATAAGCAAATAATAACATTTAATTGCGTATTTTTATTTTGCATTTCGTAATTCATAATTATATAGATATCTATTTATTATATAAATTATAATTAATAAATTTTGTTTTAAATGAGATATTTTTTTTAAAATATGTATCTTTTCCGTATAAAAGATGTGTAGATAATAAAAATCATTAGTTTTAATGGTTTGTTTCGTTAATTTTAAAAAAATATTTTAAATATTTAATAAAATATACTTTTAAAATTAGCCAAAAATAAATATTAATTAATTAAATTAATATAAATTCAAATATTATAAAATATTATTATTATATTAATATTTAATATAAAACTACACATATAATAATTATATTAATATAAATTCAAATTCAAATATTATAAAATATTATTATTATAATAATACAAGAATAAATATTTAATAATTATATTAATATAAATTTAAATGTTATAAAATATTTTTATGATAATAATATATATTCCTAATTTTTACTAATTATATTAATATGAATTCAAATATTATTATAATATTTACTAATACAATACTAGATATTTAATACACATTAATATAAATGTAAATATTATAAAATATAATAATAATAATAATATATAATACATATTCTTAATTTTTGTTAAAAAAATTATCATTTATATTTAAAAATGTTATCATATTACATATATAAATTATAAACAATGTTTTTATTTAATTTGTTTATGTTATTCTTTTATATATAATATTGTGTATTCATTTGAAATTTATATGACAATGATACAAATTTAATAAATTCTATAAATAAAACACGTTGTTTGTATCTAGTATATATATAATGTGTGTATTCAACGGTTTTTCTTGGTTTTAATATTTTTCTTTGTTAACTTTAACGAAATATTCTAAATATTTAGCATAATATACTTCTTAAACCAATTATATAAATTTAAATTTAAATATTATTAAATATCATTATTATAATAATATATAATACAAAACTAGATATTTAATAATTATATTATTATAAATTCAAATGTTATAAAATATTATTATTATAATACTGTGTCATACATAATCTTAATTTTTATTAAAAAATTTATCATTTATGTTAAAAAAGAAAACATGCTATTTATTTTTATTATTTAATTTAACTTATATAAATATATATTCATATTAAATAACAACAAACATTATAAATACATTATATACAAGTGTCTTGTGTACACAAATAGTATGATTATTGTTGACGTCGTTTTTCGTCAACTTAGATAAGAAAATCACTAAACAATAATTTCGAAAAAAATAAAAGGATTCGCAAGCTTTTTACGTGGTTCAACAGTTAAAATTTGCCTAGTACACGAGTCAATATTATTTCTCTCAAAGCTTTTTCAGAAAGCAATTTGGCAGAGTATTCTCCAGTACAATTTGTGTGTGAATACAAATGAAATACTCCATGCTATTTATAGTCCTGGTTGAAAGAATATCTTTCCATTATCTCGGGAAGTTACAATCAAATATTTAAATTTGAAATAAATACAAATAATGCATTAATTACATAATATCACATGATAATGGGGATTTAATATCTGATAACAACAAATCCCTAAGGAATAGGGATTTCCTAACAGTCTTTCCACGTGCAAAATGCGTCGTTGAGCTCGACTATTGGGCTGATACGCTTTCGAGACCGATCCAGACTTCTAGCTCGTCATTCCGGTTATAACCTCCTCCTCATCTAGCGATTTTACTGAACTCGTTCCTCGGAGAAGGTCGATGCCTTCGAGCCTGCCAATCGGACTCGAACAATGCAACTCATGCTCGAGTGCCATTAACTAAGCAGATCTGGAATTATGTCAATTTATACAAGTGTACAACAAACACTTGTTATTTTCGAGCTTACTCTTTTCGAGTCCACATTTCTAGACTATTTATTTATTTTCGAAATTTGGGTGTAACATTTTGCCCCCTTAAAAGTGTTGGTTCGAATCCTCTGAGAATGAAGCTTTTGAACTTCACTTTCGGAAAACACACCTATCTACCACACTCGAGTGTGGACACACGTCACTGGGGGATTGCTCACCGAGAGTACTTGAGTACTCTCCTACCTACGCACATCCTTTCCTATTACCTTTTTGCTGGCAATTTTTGTAATCAAATGTGATCATTTGGATCCCCTTTTAACTCAAATCAAGGGCTCAAATTCAACCGACCCTTACTATTCCCTTTGGCATATATAAATTTACCCTTTCTTCCCCATTTTCTTCACACTTGCATTTTAACTTTTAGAAAATACACACTAGAGAAAACACGAACTAGAGTTTTTCTTCTTTGCATGTTCTCCAAATTGAAGAAACAATGCAAACTTTCTAATTTTGACTCAGTGAGATCATTTCTGCTTCCCCTTCTTCAGTCGAAAATTTCCACTTTTCCAATATCATCTTTGTGTAAGTTTCCTGATCTTTATCTCATAAAATTTTTTGTTTACATTTCCTCTGCACGTAAGAATATTTTTCTGGTTTCTACTAGATTCTTGAAAACCCATTTGCAATAGGTAAGTTTTGATTGTGTAAACTTGTACTGATCAAAAACATGATTTAGGCAAAGATTTTTGGTAAAAACAAATAAAAATGGAACATTTTTAGGTTATGAGATATTAGGATACATGTTTCGTGTAGCTTAAGAAATAGGGCTTTGGACTAGGGTTTTAATGCATGCATCTCAATAGTATCTCCTTTTTGGGTAATTGCCCACTCTTTTCCTAGAAATTCGGGATACTCTTAAACTGACAATAACCGCCCCACTCTCATGTGCGTTTACCCTCGATGCACCGAGCTTTATAACAGTTCAGTGTCAGGATTTGGGTTAGTCTCTCCATTTTGAGGCTTCAGGCTAAATTAAGGTGATCTCATTATCTCGAGCTTGCAAGCTCGAGTTATCAAGATCTTAATCTCTTTCTCTTCTTTTTTATAATGGGCCCTCACCTTTTTCTTTCTTGTTAAATGTCGCAGTCTTCAGAGAATCGGTGGGGGCTTGAGCTTGCCATCCCTTACCACCCATCATCTCCACACCCTGAATCACCATTCATGCGAAATCAACGGTTAATCCGAGAGCATAAGGAACAGTGCGAACAAGAAGATATACGAGCCCATTTTCGACGTCAGATCGAAGAGGTCGAAGAGAGGAAGAGAAAGAAACTTCGAGTTGTGGTATACCCTGATCTAGACCCTGAGATTCGCCCAATTCAACTAGATCCTAAGCTTAGAGTCACCGTAGCCTACTCTCCATGTGAGCTCGCATTTAGCCTCATGGAGAGTGCTTCGACCCTACCGACCATCTCCAAGGCCCTTTCTATCCCAACATCGGAGGAAAATTTCTTTGAAGTTGAGCATTATCAGAGCTCTATGAATTCCATCGGACATATCTCCAAGTTGCTGGCCTTCCATGGGTTAACGTTATCTGGCAAGTTGATGTGTCGGTCTTCAACCTCCAACAAGAGAAGTTGCTACGCTCCTGGTGACAATAATCCCAATAGAAAGGTTAAGCTCGCAGCCTGGAGTTGCGAGCATATATGAGTTGAGGCTTTATTGCCCTTAAGGGATTATTTCTGGAGTTTCTCGGACTACGTTGGTATCACCCCATTCCAACTATAAACCAACTCATATAGGGTTCTGACCGCCCTGAGGTCGTTGTATAAGGAGATGAAGTGGGAGGGGCCCTCTGCGCCCGAGATCCTCTATCTCTTTTGTCTTAAGAGTAACCCTTCCCGAGATCACGACAGAGATGGATTCTTCTACCTTTCAAGCTATCCCAAGGAGAAGCGGTTGTTCGAGGATATACCCAATCATCCTCCTAATTTCAACACCATCTTTTTCTGGACGGACGGTCTTTCTCCCTCTCACTTTTATTCCTTCCAACGAATTCATAAGTGTCTTGCCATACTCGTTTTTTATTATCTTTTTCTTTGGTTTTTTGAGCTCGAAATGCTCACTCAACTCCTACCTGCAGCCAATTATCATTGACCAGCACCAACCAAGGCCATGAAATATCACAGGGAAGCGAATCTCAAGGTCCCTTACGGTCGATGGTCTCTCACCTACCTCCTCTAGGAAGATAAGCTATGAGCTTGTGGTCTCCTGGATGAAGACAAGTCCACCGACGACTCGAAAATTTGCAAATATGCGAGATGGGAAAAAGCCCCAATCCCCACCGCCAAACTTCCTTCCAGGAGGAGGCCCTCGTGCTTCCAAGCCCATGTCTCTGTTCTCTCCCTACCTGAGCATCCAGGCTTGGGCATTGAAGCCCACAACGAGGCTTCGACGAGCTCGACGGATGGAGGTAAATTAGTGTTGGACCTATCCATGTGGTCTCCCACTCTTCTTCGATGGGAACCCAATGTATTGGTTCTTTTTAATGACCCTAGAAATAATTTCATGGTCTGATCGGGGGTAGACCTTAAAGTCCATTGGTTCAATAGTTGGTTAGGGAAATACAAGACTATGTATAGTCTAAATGAAGTATGGGATGGGGTAGCTATCCAATATGGGACCAATGACTTCCCCTACTTATATAAAGGGAACCCCCTTCAATTCATCAGGAGTCAGGGGGATTTTCTGGTCCCCGAGCTCAAGCTCGATAGAATTTTCCAGTTAGGTTTCTTTCTACTTGGAATCTCATTACTTATAGTAACCTAATCTAATATTAATGTTTTATCTTCTCTTTTTCCAACCAATATGGACTCGGATCTGGACAACCTCCTCAACAAGCTCGTCACCTCAAGAGCCAACAAGCGCCACCGAGCATCCCAAAAGGGAGGTCACCCCTCCAAACTCACCAAGAAATCTGAGGTGATCCCTTCCGCATCAAGGCCATCCAACCCAGGCCAAGTCACCGAGCTCCCATCTCCCCCGAAAACCTCGAATCTTCTTCTTGAAGCTCAACCAAAATAAGCCTAGCTGTAATGCCCTGGTTACCCCAAAACAGTTACGGTGAACAGTGAACCGGAAATTTGACCCGCTACCCGAGTTCTTTGGTTAAAAACGTGATCTAAGTGTTATTATCGGGTTAAGGTGAAAAACCAATAAAAGGAAATGATACATTTCATTAAGTAAATAAACTGCTCATGAGCCTTTAAAGCGTTTACAAGTTGTTCATAATACAAAAGGGGCGCTATTGTTTCAAAT
Organism: Humulus lupulus; assembly: GCF_963169125.1. Classification (NCBI taxonomy): domain Eukaryota; kingdom Viridiplantae; phylum Streptophyta; class Magnoliopsida; order Rosales; family Cannabaceae; genus Humulus; species Humulus lupulus. The sequence goes on from NC_084800.1 coordinate 77,096,854, forward strand.
TTACAATCCCCGCCGGCCTAAGCGGCAAAAATAGGGTAAACCCCTAGTCCCTCTAAGAACTCCCTGACCGTGGTGGTCAAGCGGCCCAATATGTACACAACATCGCCCAAGCTCTTCACTCAGGGTTGGGTGAGCTTCTCTTTCCCTTTACCTGCACCACATAGCACTCATGAGCCAAGGCCCAGCAAGAAAACACAATAAAGCATGACATAATATCAACAATGATCATAATAACCATCCAGGACTATCAGTCCATAACAGATAGGTGGCAGTAGCCAAAGTCACAAAAGATGGGTACAGCTCCCTCTAGCCATGTGACGATAGGGTCACCAAGGCTTAACTGATAAGAGATTCTTTCATAAGTTTAATCAGGATAGGTGCATGGTGATTGGTCACCAACATAACCCTCCTCCCGACTCTAGAGTCGTAACTATGGACAGCGTCCCTTAGCCATGTGCCCTGGCTATGAACATCTGGTCTTAGACCAGGCAAGCGCTTATAAGTTCTTCGACCTTAGGGTCGGTCCAACATTAATGCCCTAGAGCCATTCAATGCATGTTCATCGACTTTAGGGTCGGTCCCTGACTAGTCAGTACAATAGACAAGTAATCAGCATTCACTAGCATTTAATATGCAATCCATGTCCATATACATCAACCAACATGCTTCAATAACAAACCATGCATGTCATATACATTTACAGGGTGCAACTGTATCCATACACTGTTTTATTACCTCTGGTTCGAGTGAAAGTTATTATAAGAACGACCCCTGAGAACGATCAATATTTTAGCTCCTTAGCGGTTACCTAGTCACAACCAATGATAACCTCCATTAATGAGAATCCACATAAATAGGGTCTTAACCTAAGCACCACTCTCGGGACCTCGAAACATGCCCACACGGTGAGTAGATTCGATCCCGGGCCTTAAGGATTGAAACCCCAAGTCAAAAATCCTTAAAAACACCCAAAACGGGACTTAGAAGGAACAGGGTAGCGCTACAACGCTCAACCCCTAGCGCCCCAGCGCTATACTCAGAACCACCCAAATGCCAAAAAGCCTCCTGAGGAGCGCTGTAGTGCCCTAGGGTGGGCGCTATAGCGCTACCTCCAGACCCAAACTCCCCTGAACCGACCTTCTTCAACTCCTTTGATTCTAACTCGATTTCCAAGCTTCCAAATCTTATTTTTGATGCCAAATGAACCCAAAAACCATCCTATCACACCCCAAACATATCAAACATGGGAACCCTAGCCAAAACTCCCAACAAAACCAAGAATTCACCCTAGAAATCTCAGCTGCAAAACAGAACCAGAACAAGGCAAACCAGAGAAATCCATGGTTAGAAACTTACCCAAAGTTCAGCTTATGATGCCCTTCAATGATGGAACACACTCCCAAACTCCCAAGGCTTGCTTCCTAAGCTTGAATCCTCAAAATTGGTTCAAAAATCACAAAGAAAGGTGAAGAGAAGAAGATACGGGAGAACTCTTAGGCATGCTCTGTTTTTCCACTATCTTCTTCAGCTAGCAAAGGATATATCTATCCTAGGGGTGAAATGTCCATTTTACCCCTAGGTCAATTAATACTTTCTAAAGGCTCCCAAGGGCATATTTGGTACTTCCCTCCTAACTCGTTAATCATAATTAACGCTCTCCAACTCCCGCTATTCTCAATAATCTCAAACACCAATAACTCACAACCCATTACCCTTTAATACCTGGTAATGCTCTAATCATTGAAATCACCCCGAGACTCAACCCAAGCCCCGACACTTAAACCTGTTGTGACTAAACCGCTAATCAATATTCTAAGATCGTCTCATGCCGAATAGCTCGAACAAACCCACATTATAATGTAGTCTCAACACATATTATCGACATGCATACAATTATACAATTATACTCTCAACGAGCCAAATGACCATCACACCCCTGTAATTAAAATGCGGACCCACATGCATGCATTTTAACATCATATTATAATATAATTCACATATACATGCATAAACACATTTAATGGCGTAATTAAGCAGTTATGGCCCTCCCGGCCTAATAACCCAACCATTAATCCATATTAGGGAATCCGGGGCATTACACTAGCCTCCCATCTGAGATTGTTATCTTTCAATCTCAACCTATGTGCCTGAATTTGTGGTTAAAGATGCTGCCGATACCCCTGGGGTCAACCTTGGTTCTGATGCTTTGACTCATGTGGGTCAGGGCTTTAGCAACCTCAGGGCTCCCCAGTGGGAAATTATGACCTTCTGCCAGGATGCCAACACTCTTTTTTACAAGATCAGGGAACTATTTTCTTCGGTTAGTTACATTCTAACAAGCTCCCTAGTTCTGAGCCAATTTTGAATTTTTGCTTTTAACATCGAATTTTCATTGCAGGCATTCATATCCTTTGTTCAACATAATCTTGTGCTGAATCATGAGGTCACAGCACAGCGAGCAAGGCGCTTGCCTAAGAGGCCTGAGATGCCCAACTTAGGTCGAGGACGACCTTAAGAAGGCTCGGTTGGAACTTGAAGCAAGGGACGCGGAGATCAAGAGGATCCCAGAGCTGGACGCCAAGCTAGAGGCGACCTAGAAGAAGGTTGAGGCTAGGGAATTAGAGATAAAAAAACTCCAAGAGCTCAACACCAAACTTTAAGAGTAAAATAAGATGACCTTTGAGTTCATTGAGAGCAAGAAGGCTCGTCTTCTTGAGGAGTTTAAGACCAAAAAAGATCGCGTCATAGACATGGTGATGTATTGGATGTGGGCTAATAATCTTGACCTCGATACCAGCTTCCTCTCTGACCAGGAGATTGAATTTGTTGCTAGTTGGCAGGCTCGACTAGAAGAGGAAGAGGAAGAGGAAGAGGCCAGGCTCGATGCTGAAGAGGCGGCGGAGGCCTCCGAGCAAGCTGGGACCACGGTTGATGGGGTTGTTAATCCATGAAGACAATCGCTCTACAAGGGTTGTGTCCCTTATTTTTGTTTTTATCTATCTTTTTAATTATCTTCCTTTCATGTTTTTTGAACCAATACACTTGAAAATCAAGATTTGAGTTTTTTAATCTTTTAATGGTAGTTTAAATTTTTATGCTTACATTTCTTGCTCGAAACATTTATGCATATTCTCTACCTTGGATGCTTTTTCCTTTATCACACGCTCCACATTTCTAGCCTCAAAATATTCTGAGCTTGTGCATAAAGCACTATATTTGTTTATCTATACAAAATACTTATTGTGCTTAATCTCGAATTTTGATGTATTCATACATAGTTAATTCGATTGCACATTTTCCAATTTCGTTATCTTCAAAATCGAACACTACTTTTACCTTGTATCTTTGTTAGGAAATTCTTATTTGGCATGTATGTAATGCCCCGAATTTCCTAATAAGGTTTAGGACCTTGATTAGGAGGCCGGGAGGGCCATAATTGATTTATTATAGTATTTAATGATTATATGCATGTTTACGTGAATTATATTATTATATGATGGTGGATGCATGCATATGGGAGAATTTATTATTGTGAGGGTATTCTAGTAATTTGGCTGCTGTGGGCGTAATTGCATAATTTGGGTGCATGATTGTGATTAATTAATATAGCCACATTATAAGGTGGATTGGTTCGAGCTAGTCGACATGAGACGATCGTGAGATGCGAGAGTTTGGTCTAGTCATAACAGGTATAAGTTCGGGGCTCGGGGTGAGTCTCGGGGTGAATTTAATGATTAGAGCATTACCGGGAATTAAAGGGTAATGGGATATGGATTATTGGTGTTTGAGGTTATTGAGAATAGCGGGAATTGGAGGGTGTTAAATGTGATTAATGAAATAGGTGCGAAAGGACGGTTTTGCCCTTGGTGGCTATTAAGGTTTTATTTTAGACCTAAGGGTATTTAGGTCTTTTTACCTTAAGAGATATATATCAGCCATTGAGGCTGTAGAAGAGTAACAAAAACAGAGCCTCTCCTCCTTCACTCCCGATAGATTTTCTTCCTCTTTTCTCTTTGGATTTTCGAGCTCAATTTGAGGAATCGAGCCAAGGAACCAAGCTTAGCCAAGCTAGGGTTGTGCTCCACCATTGAAGAGGGTGTGTTGCCAAGATTAAGGTGAGTTTCTAGCCACTAGAACTCTTGGTTTTACTCTGTTTTATAAGTTAAGTTTCAGCTGGTTTTTGGGTTGGAAACTTGGGAATTGGTTGGAGTTTTGGCTAGGGTTCTTGGGGTTGTGGTCCTTAGGACATGTGGGGATGGTTTTTGGGTTCATTTGGTACCAAAAATGGGATTTGGAAGCATTGGAATCGAGTTAGAATTGAGGAAGTCGAAGAAGGAAGTTTCTGGGGTGGTGCTGTTTGGGGGTAGCGCTACAGCGCCCATCAGAGGGCGCTATAGCGCTACACAGGGTTTCAGTAGGGCGGTTGTGTTTCTGTCTTGAGCGCTGGGGCGCTAGAAGGGCAGCGCTGTAGCGCTACCCTGTTCCTTCAGAACCCTGTTTTGGGTGTTTTTAAGGGTTTTTGACTTGGGGTTTCAATCTTTAAGGCCCGGGATCGAATCTACTCACTATGTGGGCATGTTTCGAGGTCCCGAGAGTGGGGTTTAGGTTAAGACCCTATCTTTGGTGATTTTCATTAATTGGAGATTGTTTTGGTTATGACTAGGTGACCGTCAAAGGATTGAGGATCGATCGTTCTCAGGGGTCGTTCTTACTCTAACTCTCACTCGAACCGGAGGTAAGAAAACTGCACCCTGTGTATATGTGACATGCATGGCTATTATGATGCATGTTGATTGTCTACTGGGCATGACATGCGTGGTTATTATAGATGCATGACGGTTGATTATTATGTATGACATGCATGGCTATTCTTGATGCATGTTGGTTGGCTATTAAACGTGACATGCATGGCCGTTGTTGGTGCATGTTGGATTGTTGAATATGTTGCACATGATGCATAAGAAACATGTGATTAGGACATGCTTTATATACTGGGTATGATATTGTTCAGAGCTTGAGCCTCTGTGGTTGCGCATGGTCCTATTTGTACTGGTATCTGTTAGTAAGCATGCTAAATACCTTGTTATGGATATTGGACATGTGATATGTGTTTGGTGGCATGGCTTACTTGTGTATGGCGCTGGCTTATTAGTCAGAATCGACAATAGTGTCAGATCCGTCTGTGAAGCTGTGACTTATTAGTTAAGTTCACCACGGGCTGAGCACTGGTCGTGCTTTACCGACCCAAGGGTCAGAGGTGGCAGTGCGTTGTGAACGCCGGGCCAAATAAAGATTAGATCTAATCGAGGTCGGCATTGAATGACTCATATGGGGTATTAATGCTGGACCGACCGGAAGGTCAATGAGAACTATAAGCGCTTGCCTGGTCTATGACCAGATGTTTATGGCCAAGGTATATGACCCCGGTGACTGTTTTTCACATGGCCAAGGGACGCTGTCCATTGCACGACTCTAGGGTCGGGAGGAAGGTTATGTTGGTGGCCATTCACCATGCACCTGTCCTAATCAAACTTATGAAAGGATCACTTGTCGGTTAAGCCCTGGTGACCCTATCGTCACATGGCTAGAAGGAGCGATGTTATTGTGACTTTTGGCTATTGTCACCTATCTGGATGGACCGTTGGTTCCAAATGGTTACCATGGTTATAGTTGATATCATATCATGTTATATTGTGTTTTCTTGCTGGGCTTCGGCTCACGGGTGCTATGTGGTGCAGGTAAAGGCAAGAGGAAGCTGGACCATCCTTGAGTTGGAGAGCTTAGGTGATGACGTGTACATATGCAGCTGCTCGTCCGCCACGACCGAGGTTTAAAGTGGAACTAGGGTTGAACCCTGTTTTGCCACTTAGAACGGCCTGTTGTAAATATTTTCTGTAATAAACTCTGAAACTTTATTTTCGGGATCCCAATGTAAATGCTAAACGTTCTAGTGAAACGTTACCTCTTAACCAAAATGTTTAATCCCTAAACCGCTAATCATACTTAGTTCACGATTTTGGCCAAATGACTCGGTTAGTGAGTTTAGCACTGTTTACAAGGCACACCGTAACGGTCCCTGGAGTTTGGGGCGTTACAATGTAACCTCATTAGTCTAGTTATTTCTCGCTTATTGATAGTAACTTTTCCTCATCCTCGAGTATAGTCTCGGGGTTGCGAGGTCAAAACTTATTCACAAAAAATTTCTAGCTCTGTCTCGACTTATAAACTTTTATTGGTTTATCTAGAATTCCAAATTTTGATCGTGTTGATTAGGTTTTGCTAGTTTGTTCCAGACTTGTATAATTCGTGTTAGGTTAGTGATCCATACACTGTTATTATTTACACTTTGATTAATTTTATTTCATTTTTATTGATGCTACATTTTTGAACTTATGGTATTATCGTATATGTAACGCCCCAAAATCCCTAATGTGGCTTAATGCCTAGATTAGGGGCCAGGAGGGTCATAATTGATTTATTATGCAATTAAATTGTTATATGCATGATTATGTGAGTTATATTATTATATGATGATAAATGCATGCATGTGAGTCCACTTTTCATTATAAGAGCATTTTGGTCATTTGGCTCGTTAAGAGCATATTTGTATATTTTCATGCATGTTGGTGAATTATGGATGAGGCCACATTATAATGTGGATTTATTCGAGCTATTCGGCACGAGATGATCTTTGAATACAAGTTAGCGGTTTGGTCATAACAGGGTTATTTTCTGGGCTCGAGGTAAGTCTCGGGGTAATTTGATGATTAATGCATTACTGGGAATTATAGGGTCATGGGATATGATTTATTACTATTTGAGAATATTGGGAATAACGGGAATTGGAGGACGTTAATTATAATTAACGAGATAGACGGGAAATGACGATTTTGCCTTTGCTAGCCTTGAAAGGAAATTATTTAACCTAGGGGGATTTTGGTCATTTGACCAAGGGATATATTCAACTAAGGAGGGTAGTAGAAAACTCAAGCAAAACAGAGCATTTTCTCCCTCTTCCTCCCGATCATTTTCTTCTTCTTTTTCCTTTGAAATTTTGAAGCTCCAATTGAGGATTCAAGCTAGGGAAGCAAGGCTTGAGGGTTTAGGATTGTGTTTAGCCATTGAAAAGGGTTTAATCTTGAACTTGAGGTAGGATTTTAGCCATGAAATCTCTGGTTATGCCCTGTTTTTCAGTTGAGATTTTGGATTCGATAGTTGGGAATTCAATGAATTTGGGAAAGTTTGATGCCTAAGACTTGTAGGATTGGTTTTTGGGTCCATTTGTGGGTTTTGTTGAGGTTTGGAAATGTTTGAGTAGATTTTTGGAATGATTTAGAAGAGGAAAAATGAAGGTTTTTGGCTGGGTTCCAGGTAGGGCCACGGCCCTGTTCTTGGGCACCGCAGCCCGAGCTTAATGAAGAAGAGAGATGGAGCTGAAGGGCCATGGGGCCGCGGCACTTGTGAGGCTAGCCGCAGTGCGTGGTGCAGGCAATGAGGCTGAAGCCTCTATTTTTGGGAGGCGGGCTGCAACTCAGTAGGGTGGGGTCGCGATGCTAAAGGAAATTTGTGGCCAAAAGGGTGTTTTAATCATGGGAACTCAAAATTTAGGCCTTGGGATCGTTCCTACTACCCGGTTTAGTAGGATTCGATGTCTCAGAGGCTAGGTCTTGGTCCGAGAACCTTTTATTAATCATTTTATTAATGGGAGTTTATATTTGGTTATGACTAGGTGACCGCTAAGGGACTTAAGGACCGATCGTTCTCAAGGGTCGTTCTTTTATTATTTCATGCTCGAACTAGAGGTAAGAAAACTATACCCAGTATGTGACATGCATGGTTATTGATGAGGTATGTTGAGTGCTCTATATGTGGACATCAATTGCATTGTAAATGCTTAGCAATCTTGCTTAATTGTGAATGGTGCTGACTTATTAGTCAGAACCGGCAATGGTATCAGTATTGAATGTGAAGCTGTGACTTATTAGTCAACTTCAGCAGTAGTACTGAGCACTGGTCGTATGGGATTAACCTATGAGTCAATAACGGTATTAGCGTGTTTAACGCAAGTCCAAAAGATTAGATCTAATCGACATAAGCATTTTCAACATAAGCATGAAATGCTTGATCGACCTTAAGTTCGATGAAAACAAAAGCGCTTGAATAGTCTAAAGGCTAGTTATTTAGAGATAGAGCCAAAAGGCTAAGGTGACCTACACATCACATGGCTTAGGGAGCGGATCCCCAGAGATGGACTCATTAGCCATCTGTTTAAGGAGCAGAACCCTAGAGATAGACTTATCAGTCATCTATACAAAGGACAAATCCTTGAGGCAGACTTATTAGTCACCTATCAAATGTGTGACTCATTAGTCACTTAAGCAACATGTGATTTATTAATCACTCATCTAATTGGGCGGCAAGCCCCAGAATGATTACCATAATCATTTGTTGATCTTCACTTATCTAATTTGGGTTACAAGCCCTATTATGATTATCATAATCATTCATTGATATTGTATACATGTAGTAATGAGTTTTCTTGCTGAGCCTTAGCTCACGGGTGTTATGTGGTGCAGGTAAAGGGAAAGAAAAGCTCACCCAGCCTTGCGTTGAGAGCTTAGGTGGTGATGTGTACATATGCGACCGCTTGACCACCATGGCCAAGGTGTTTCTTAGGGTTAACTATTTTGCCGCTTAGGTCAGCGGGTTGTAATTTTTACAATGTAATGACCATTTTGGATTGTAAATAACTTGTAAACGCTTTTATGGGCCCATGTATAGTTTTATGTTTTAAATAAAATATATCCATTCCTTTTGATCAAGATTTTTCATCTTAGCCTATTAACAACACCTAGATGCACGTTTATAACCTAATGACTCATTTAGCGAGTTAAGCACTATTTAAAGTTCATAGTAACGGTATTGGAGTAACTAGGGCATTACAACATGGTATCAGAGCGTGCCAAGGTTTAGGGTTCCTGTAGACTAGCTGGGCATGTACACTCACCACTGAAGACAAGCTCGACTCATGGTTTGGTAACTATTTATGTGGTTATGTGTTTAACTGCTTAAATAGAATATAAATGTTTTACCTGCTTACATGAGATACATTGATAAGGTTGGGCCTTTACTACTGCATCATAAGCAAGAACGGGCTTATTAGCATTGATATTGCTAGAACATGCTTATTAGTATTGTTCATTGTTGAATTATTAACTGATAAGTATTAAATGCTAAATGTTATGATCATTAATTAGTATGCTTATCTATATGATTGTGGAACTTTGATGATTATCTGCTTGTTCTTGGACCGTGAGGCGGCAAGAGGTTTAGTTATTACTACCTAACTGGCTGCATTTATTGTTTCAGCATAGTACAAGTTGATAGTATGATTTCAAGATAGACAGATTCATCAGTTGGCTAAGAAGATCAGAGCCAGAATGATAGACAGGGTCAAGAGAATGACCAGAGTAAGATTCCACAGTTAGTTCTTGAAGACTGGCATCAGTTGCTGGTTGATTTACAAGCCAGAGTTTTGAGGCAGGAAGAAGAAATTCGCCTCCTCGGACAACAACAGGTTCCTGCAGGGAACGTTTTGCCAGAGGCACCACCTGTATCGATGCCAACAGTTGAGCAGCTGCCAGAGGCTGGAAGTAAATGGGAACCTCTTTATGGAAGGTTCAGAAAATAGCAACCTTCAGTATTTGAGGGCAGTGCAGATCCAGCAAAGGCTGAGCAGTGGATGAGTATAATTACCACCATTCTTGACTTTATGAGGGTGTCTAGTAACAAGAGGGTGGCTTGTGCCACATACATGTTTCGAGAGGATGCCTGAATTTGGTGGAAGGTTATATCCCAGACCAGAAACATCAATGCCCTGAGTTGGGAAGAGTTTCAGACTCTGTTCAACGAAAAGTATTATAATGATGCCATCAGGGCTACAAAGGCTGAAGAGTTTATCAAATTACTTCAGGGGAGTCTATCAATGACTGAATATGCTTTGAAGTTTGATAGATTGGCAAAGTTTGCCATGGAGTTGGTGCCCACTGATGGGACCAGACTGAAGAAGTTTCTCCAGGGGCTACAACCTAGATTAGCCTGGGATGTTCGTATTACCACTACAGCTGGGTTACTACCTATGCACAGGTGGTTGAAAAGACGCTCACAGCTGAGAGCATAGAAAATAAGGTTTAGCGAGACAATGCAGCCAGAAGAGAGTTTAGGAAGGTAAGACCTCTATTTGTGAGTTTGGGTAGGGGTGGAGGCCCCAGTGATCAGAAGAGGAAGGTCCTGATACCTTCCCAGCTCTAGGTCCTGATAGGCGACCACACAGTATTTTAGTTGGCCGCCAGGGTGGCAGTGAGGCATGATAGACTTATCACAAGTGCCCTAGGTGCAAGAGGCGGCATTTGGGGGAATGTAGGGCAAAAGCTTGCTTCTTATGTTGGGTAGTGGGACATTTCAAGAAAGATTGCCCAAAAGCAAGAAAAGAAGAATCCAGAAAGGCGGACAACTCGGCCCCAGCTCGAGTCTTCGCATTGACTCAAGCAGAATCTGAGGCTTCACCCTCAGTAGTTACAGGTTAGTTTCTTAGTGATGGAACCCCTTATACTATTTTGATTGATTTTGGTGCTACACATTCTTTTGTTGCTAGTATAATTATTGATTGACCATGTAGACCATGGGATTATTATGATGTGGGGTTCAGGACCTTACTACCCACTGGGGAGTTAGTAGTATCCAGAAGATGGGCCAAATATCTTCCAGTGACAATGGAGGGCAGAGAGTTATCAGTGGATTTTATAGAGTTAGTTATGATTGACTTTGACATGATTCTGGGTATGGATTGGTTAGTGAAGTATGGGGCAACCATAGATTGCAGAAGGAAGATGGTCACATTTGAGCCTGAAGGTGAGGATCATTTTGTGTTTGTTGGTACTGTGCATGGACCCCTATACCTATGATTTATGTTTTGAGGGCTAGAGATCTATTACAAGGAGGTTGCATAGGATTCTTATCCAGTGTGATTGACACCACTCAGGTCATGCCAGTGAGACCAGAAAAGTCTGTGAGTTTCTGGATGTGTCTCTAGAAGATCTACCAGGGTTGCCACCATATAAAGAGATTGAATTTGTGATAGAACTGGCACTAGGGACAGAGCCAGTGTATATAGCACCTTACAGAATGGCCCCAGCAAAGTTGAAAGAATTGAAAGTACAGTTGCAGGAGCTGTTAGACTTAGGTTTTATCAGACCTAGTTTCTCACCTTGGGGTGCACCAGTTCCATTTGTAAAGAAGAAAGATGGATCTCTGAGGATGTGTATTGATTATAGAGAACTGAACAAATTAACAATTAAGAGCAAGTATCCTCTGCCAAGGATAGATGATCTTTTTGATCAGTTGCAAGGTAAAAGGGTATTCTCAAGGATAGACCTTCGATCTAGTTATCATCAGCTAAGGGTCAAGGAGGGAGATATACCGAAGAATTATTTTTGCACTAGATATGGGCATTATGAGCTCTTAGTCATGTCTTTTGGATTGACTAATGCCCCACCTGTTTTTATGGATTTGATTAACAAAGTGTTCAAGGATTATTTGGACCAGTTTGTGATCGTCTTCATCGATGATATCCTGGTTTATTCTCAGTCAGAGTTAGAGTGTGAGCAACATCTGAGGTTGCTTCTACAGAGACTGAGGAAACACAGACTATTTGCAAAGTTCAAGAAGTGTTATCTCGGGTAACTTTCCTTGGGCACATTGTTAGTAAGGAGGGGATTAAAGTAGATCCAGCCAAGATTGAGGCAGTCAGAGATTGGCCAAGGCCAAAGAGTGCTTTAGAGGTTAGAAGTTTCCTTGGATTAGTAGGATATTACAGATGTTTTGTGGAAGGGTTCTCTAAGATTGCCACTTCATTGACTGAACTGACGTGCAAGAATCAAAGGTTTGTGTGGTCAGACAGGTGTGAGAACAGCTTCCAGGAATTGAAGCAGAGGTTGATTACAGCTCTGGTTCTGAGTCTTCCAACAGATCAGGAGAAGTTTGTGATATACTGTGATGCCTCACATCAAGGTTTGGGTTGTGTTCTGATGCAGTCAGGAAAGGTGATTTCTTATGCTTCACATCAGCTGAAGAAGTATGAACAGAGATATCCCACTCATGATTTGGAGTTGGTAGCTATGGTCTTTGCATTAAAGGTATGGAGGCATTGTCTTTATGGGGAAAAGTTTGAGATCTACACTGACCACAAGAGCCTGAAGTACTTCTTCACGCAAAAAGATCTAAACATGAGACAAAGACATTGGCTGGAGTTAGTAAAGGATTATGATTGTGAGATTCTGTATCACCCAGGAAAGGCCAACGTGGTTGCTGATGCTTTAAGTAGGAAGGGTTCAGGACAGATTTATCGTGCAAGGCTAATATCTAGAGAGTTAGCAGAAAATATGACCAGAGCTGGTATAGAGTTGTTGGTGGGCCAGTTGGCCAATATTATGCTACAGTCTACAATATTGGAAAGAGTCAAGGAGGGTCAGTTGGGTGATCCACAACTGATCAAGATTAGAGAGGATGTTTTGGCTGGAGTATCCTTACACAGTGTCTGAGATGAGTTTATTGAGATATAAAGGCCGAATATGTGTTTCGTTAGACACTGCTTTGAGGCAAGAGATTCTGGATAAATCTCATACTACTCCTTACTATTTGCATTCAGGCACCACGAAGATGTACCAGGATGTGAGATCATTGTATTGGTGGCTTGGAATGAAGAGGGATGTAGTGGAGTATGTGGCTAAGTGCTTGACATGTCAACAGGTCAAGGCTGAGCATCAGAGACCGGCAAGGGTATTGTAGCCTGTAATGCCCCCAAAATCCCTAATGTGGTTTAATGGTTGGATTAGTAGGCCGGGAGAGCCATAATTGATTTATTATTCCATTAAACTATTATATGCATGTTTATGTGAATTATATTATGATATGATGTTAAATGCATGCATGTGGGTCCACATTTCATCACAGGGTTATTTTGGTAATTTGGCCTGTTGAGGGCGTAATTGTATATTTTTATGCATGTTAGGTGATCTATCGTTGAGGCCACATTAAAATGTGGATTTGTTTGAGCTATTCGGCATGAGACGATCTTTGAGTGCAAATTAGTGGTTTAGTCATAACGGGATTAAGTTCGAGGCTTGGGGTGAGTCTCAGGGTATTTTGGTGATTATAGTGTTGTCGGGAATTAAAGGGTAACAGGATATGAATTTTTGGTATTTGAGAATTTTGGAAATAACGGGAATCGGAGAACGTTAATTATGATTACTGGGATTAGAGGGGAAATGACATTTGTGCCCTTGGTGGTTATTAAGGGTTTTATTTTAAGCTTAAGGGTATTAATGTCTTTTTACCTAAGGATATATATGACCTTAGTAAGATGTAGAAGGTCATCAGCTTAATAAAAAATATAGCAAGTTTTTCCCTTCTCCCGTGCATCTTTTTCCTTCATTTTCTCTTTGGATTTTTGAACCCTATTTGAAGAACCAAGCTAGGAAATCAAAGTTTGGAGCTTATAACTTTAGTTCATCCATTGAAGAGGACTCAAATCCAACTTGAGGTAAGAATTCATCCATGAAATCTTAGCTATACTCTGTGTTTTCTAATGGTTTTCAGTTAAGAAATCTAAAGTGATTAGTTGGGAATCAATGGAAGTTTTTTGAGGAAGTTTACTTGGGTTTAATTGAGGTTGGGATATGGATGACGTTTTGGGGTTAAATGGCATGTTTGAATGATGTTTGGGGTTGGTTTGGAAGCATGGTTTTCAGGGGAAGTCGCAGAGGAGAAGACCAGAAAAATCTGGTCCTACAGGTGGCGCCCCAATGCTAGGCAGAGCAGGGAGATGGGTCTCTCTGACTTGGGGCAGCGCCCCAACGCTAGTCCATTTTCCAGAAATCCTATTTTTGGGGTTTGGGATGACTTTGGGGGCTCGGGGATTGGTTCCTTTACCCCGTTTGGGTGGATTGGGAGTCCCGAGAGTGCGGGATTGATCCTAGGAATGAGGTTTTAGATTGTGAACCTTTTATTGATTTACTTTATTAATGGATTCCAATTGGTTATGACTAGGTGACCACTAAGGAACTAAAAGACAAGTCGTTCTCAAGGGTCGTTCTTTTACTAATTCTCGCTCGAACTGGAGGTAAGAGCACCCCATATGTGACATGTATGGTTATTATTGAGGCATGTTGAGTGTTTAAATGTGGACATGGATTGCATATCAAATGCTTAGCAAATCTTTCTTACTTGTGAATGGCACTGACTTACTAGTCAGAATCGACAATGGTGTCAGAACTAGTTGTGAAGCTGCGACTTACTAGTCAAGTTCGACAGTAGTTTTGAGCACTGGTCATATGGCATTGACTTATGAGTCAATGATAGTTTTAGCATGTTTAATGTAAGCTGATAAAGATTAGATCTAATCGACATCTGCATTGAATGACTCATCATGAGCATTAATGCCGGATTGACCCCAAGTTCGATGAAAACTAAAAGCGCTTGCCTAGTTCTATGACTAGTTACTCAGAGCCAGGGCCAAAAGGCCCAGGTGACCCCATCGTCACATGGCTAAGGGTACGGAACCCACAATAGTGACTCCATGGTCACTCATATGGTTTACATCGGTGACTTGCTCATCAGTCACATATTTTGTTAAGCTAGTGACTCGATCAGTCATTTGTAAAGGGTACGGAATCCCATGTTAATGACTTTTACATCTGTCACTCATCAGTTTAGGACTATAAGTCCTGGATGATTATCATGATCATCGTTTGATATTATATATATGCAGTATTGAGAATTCTTGCTGGGCTTTGGCTCATGGGTGCTATGTGGTGTAGGTAAAGGGGAAGAAAAGCTCACCCAGCCTTGAGTGGAGAGCTTAGGTGGTGATGTGTACATATGCGGCCGTTTGACCACCACGGTCAAGGAGTTTCTCAGAGGAACGAGGAGGTTTGCCCTATTTTTGCCACTTAGGTCAGCGGGTTATAAATTTTAAACTGTAATGACCATTTTGGATTGTAAATAACTTGTAAATGTTTTTATGGGCCCATGAATAGTCTTATGTTTTAAATAAAATATATCATTTCCTTTTGATTGATTTTACACCTTATCCTATTAATAACACCTTGAAGCACCTTTTTAACCAAAGAACTCGATTAGCAAGTTAAGCACGGTTCAAAGTTCACAGTAACTGTCTTGGGGTAACCAGGGCATTACAACTTGGTATCAAAGTGTGCCAAGGTTTAGGGTTCTTGTAGATTGGCTGGGCATGTACACTCGTCACTGAAGTCAAGCTCGACTCATTGTTTAGTAACTATTTATGTGGTTATATATTTAACTGCTTAAATATATTATAAATGCTTTACCTGTATACATGAGATACCTGGATAAGGTTGTGCCTTGAATACTGCATCATCAGCAAGAACGTG